>NC_029773.3:89012011-89017888 GCF_000817695.3 Arachis duranensis | reverse complement strand
TATTATTATTATTATTAATATGGCCCAAAATAATTTTTTATCAACGATTCATTTTTCGAATAACTGGGTCCAACTATAAAATAAAAACAGCATGTCCATGTTTAATGATAATAAAAACCAATAAAAAAGTTATCTTCGTTAAACTATTAACAACTGTTTAATACTTCCAACAAAATTCCTGTACCACTGCGCTACTCTGCGTTTGTGTCTGCTCCTGCAACAACAACATTACTCTCTTTATCACCACCTCATTTCAGTAGGTGCTGAAAAAATTTTGTTTCAGCACCATAGCATAACCCTTAAAGTTAATGTATGATGATTGTTGTTACTCTTTTGTAATTTTAGTATTTAGTAAGAACTAAATACTATTTTACTTCGTTTTTGGGTCATTATTTGTTAATTTTTTAATGATTAGATTCATCTTAATAGTTGTTTATTAATTTATTTTGTTTTGTTTATTAATGGTTTGGTATTTTTACTCGAGACTCGTGTTAGACACACATTTCTACTAATGCGTTCCTAAAAACCATGTTTCGCGCCGTCATGTCGTCGTCGGCCTCGTGCCTTTGCTGCCCTGCCTTGCATCATCGTGCCACCGCCGCCCGGTCTTGAGTCGTCATGTCTTCACCTCTACTCTCTTGATTTGGTTTTGCTTCTCTTAAATTTTGATTATTCTTTATAGATTTGATTAGGTTTTAAACGTGCTATCCTTACTGAAACGTGGAAGAAGAGTGTATCATCCTGGTTCACTTCGAAGTCTAAAGGAAATGATTGAGATTTTATTTCAAGGAGGACTAATAAAGGCTGGTAGATAAGTTATGATATAAGATGTTTTGTTTAATTTTGTAATTGTATACTTCAATTTTGTAATTTGCCTTAATTATTTTCCTCAATATGATTTTATTTTGTAAATTAAAATAGAACATTATTTTAAAAAAATAATATTAATTTATTAATAATATAACTTAAAATATCATTTAATTATTTATTAAAAATTAAAAAAAAGTTTCAATATGATTTAATTTTAAAATTTTTTTATCATAATATACTAATTTTTATTCCTATTAGATTAATAAGCATATAGTAAATAGTATAAAAAATATTAATATTTGTTTATATTTTAAACAACACAATTTAAAATTTTAACCAATAATAAAAGCAAAAAGATTTTTGGAAAAAAGTCGATAGAGTTAAAATATATACTTCTCTTTAGAAAGGTATGATAATTTTAATAAAAAATTAAAAACTTTGAAGGAAAAATTGTGATCGGTGAGAGAATAATTGAAAATAAGATACTTTTAAATTTTTTATTTTAACTTTTTCAAAAAAATACATTAAATAAATTGCTTTCTTTTACTTTCTCTCTGTTGAGACGGATAAACTTAAATTTATCTATCTTTATCTAATTAAATATAAACTTGTCAATTGATGAAACAACCTAGTTTAAATCTCCAAATATTATTTGCATTAATTTTAATTTCGCATGTTCTTTTCAAATGCAAAAAAAGTTATAAATACTATTAATAATATTGCATTAATCCCAAATTGAATAATTATTGTGAAATTGAATTACAAATAAATCATTTCAAAATTCAATCCAATTCTCATATTGTTAACCCCTTTATATCATTAATGTTATTGTCATTGCCGATTTCATAGTGCAAAAAAATGTTCATTTATGTCTGATTCTATATGCTATGTTGGGTGTGTTCAGGTTTTCGCATGTGTTGGGCAATGGGCTCACCAAAACAAAAAATCGGTCACATAGAAATATATAATTATTATAGAACAGGTCCAAGAAACAAAAAAATATTATATATAATGTTGACAAGAATAAAATTTTTAATTTGGGCAGAATCTATTACTCTATTATAGTAGTGCATGATATTTAGGATCCTGTTAGCATTAGTATTAAATAACAGTATGTCTATTATAGTTCTGTTATAACTATATAATTTGTTAATTAGATGATCTTATTCTGTTTATTAAGTAAATCAGTTATAGTTCTGTTATAATAATTTTTTTATGTTTGGTTGTGATTAACTATGTTCTTTCCACGTTCTTTTGACATCTTGATTTTCAATTGACAAGCCCAAAATCCATTCATCTATGCTTTAAATCAACTTCCACAAAAAAATTACACAATAACTAAACTTTGAAGTGTAAAAATCTCTTTCTTTTTTTTTTCTTTATCAATTTTCAAACCCCACCAAACACTAAGCCTATAAGCAAAACCAGTAGAAGAAGAAAAAACTGCTTACCAAGTAGCCTCAAAAAACTGGTTGAATATTGGCTGCACATATCTCATGTTCACCACCAAATATCTGCATCACTTGAATACCTGAGAAAGAGACCAGAAAATGACATCAGAGTCCTTGCCATAACCGTATAGACACACCAAGCCTTCCCTAATGTACCAGAAAATTACAATAGAAAATTTTAATCCACAATATTAATTGGTATTAGTACAATTAATCAGCAAATGGGAGCTACAAGAAGAAAATTGCAATTACTTCGCCAAAATAACATTTTAAAATTAAGTCTACCTCCCAAGGAAAGGGAGAAGATAAAATAAATAGATACTTGATTGTAACAAAAATTGGCTACTTTCTGTGAAATTATACCAAAAGTTCAGATATTCAAACCTTCAAAAAAGTTTTGTTTTTTTTTAGGGAAAAGAAAAAGAGAAAGGGAAAAAAAAAAAGCATATAGTAGTGAGGTTATTTACCTTCAGAACAACAACAATCGATGATAATGCGAGGCCATTCCCAATGATGATAGCTGCAGGACCAGCCTAGCCACCAATTTAAAAATATGCAGCTTCAATAAAGTTAAAAAAGAAATACATGTAATGCTAGCTTTAAAAAATCTTTGATCTTAAAAGAAGAACAACAATAACAACATGCACCAACAAATTAAAAAAAGAGTGAAAAATGGAAACCTTCAAATGCAACGAGCATGCATTTTGTCAGCAGAAAATTTTCCGGCGAGGGATGCAAAAAGGCCCTAACTACCACGGCGGGATCCTCTTCCAGCCTTTTTGGATCTCAAACTACCCCTTCTCTTTTGCTGCGATTCAAGTTCCTGGTGACATGTTTCTAGCGGTCCATCCTCCGGACGAAGAAGATGTACAGGAGAGAGAGAGGGAGAGAGAGACAAGGAGGAGGAGAAGAAGGAGAAGAAGAAGAGCAAAGCAAAAAAAGTTATGTTTTTGAATATGAAGAAGCGAACTCTGAAGCTACACTCTCTGCTTCTGTGTGGGTGATTGGGTGACAGACCGAAATATTTATAACGTAAAAATGATATTAAAAAAAATATTAATGTGATATAGACTTTAGTTCAAAAATATATAAATGTGGCAATAAATAAATAGCAAGTTTAATATTTGTGGAGGAGTAGACCCCGTTTGTAAAATTTTGGATTATTTTATCCTTATAGAATTAATTAAGGTTGGTTGCTTGGTATTAATAATAGCAAAACAAGTTATAGTGTCATATGGAATTTTCAATTTTGCATCTGAAAAAAAAAAATTTTCATCTCTTTGTTTTTGGAGTCTTCATAGTCGAAATTCAATCTTAAAAAATTAAAATTATTAGGTTCATCTTAACTTCAATTTGAATTATCTAAAAAATAAAAATACATTAGATTTACTCAATATAAAATTAATATATATAAATTTATATCATATGATACAAAAAATATTAATTAAAAATATAAAAATATAATATAATATTATTAATTTTATTCTAAAATGTATATTTTTATTATAAAATAAAGATAATTTTAAATCCAAATGAATGATTCAAAACATAATACAAATCCAACTCAAAAATAATACCAAAGAAAAATGACAATTTAAACCTAACAAAATATACCTCCAGTTAAAAATTAAGAAAAGATACTTAACAATTAACATGAACAAGTTGGCAGATTTTTTTAGATATGATATTGGGGTGTGAGTTATGCTGGAAGATGATGATTATGGGTGATTTACACTGTTATGATGGCGCTGCGTTTTTGGAATTTAGGGGGAAGAAATCGGTGGCACTGATTTGAAGTAGAAGAAATCGGTACCACCGATTTGTGTGAGTGAGGGGTGAAATCGGTGGGATCGATTTGTGGAAGGGGGAGGCTGTTGGGTATGAAATCGGTGCCACCGATTTGTGTGTGGTCTAATTTTATTTTAATCCGACTTCACCAATCGGTCCCACCGATTTGGGTGTGCAGCGGTCGGTTCCTCCGATTTGCCCTTAGTCAACACAAAAAGCGGATGGTGGTATCACAGAAGCCCCATTTCTTCCTCGTTCGCTAATGTTCATCCTCTTCTCCTCTCTTCTCTTCTCTTCTCTGATTCTTCTCTTTCATTTTTGTAAAAAAAATTTCTGTGAGGCTGGGAATAGATAGTGTTATGGATGATAGAGTTGTATTGAAGATTTATTACTACGGACAGATCTTATTACAAACATATGAGGGAGTTCAATTTGTGTGTGAAAATCTATTAGATGTTGTTATTCCGTTCACGTTGTCATTTGAGGAGTTGAAAGGTGTGATTTGTGAGAAGATAGGCACGCAAAGATGTAGGAGAATATCGTGTATTTTGTACAGGTATCCTTTACCTGTGTTTGGCGGGTTTGTTCAATTTCAAACCAAGTATGTGATGGACGAAGCGAGTATGCAGGAAATGTTTTCAATGTACATGGAAAATCGCCACCGAATGTCGTGCATCGAGTTATATATTGAGTTTGAGCAATCTGAAGCAGACCGTAACATTGAGTTGGAAGATTATAATAGTGAAAGCGAAGATGAATTTGAAAGTAACTATGAGATCGTCGGTCCAGGTGAGGACGAAGAAGCAGCTGTTGGCGCCATGAACGCAGATGTGGCGGAAGTTGCGAATGCACTAGCAAACCCGCATCCGTTTCAAGAGCCTTCTTTCATGCGGTCGTTGGATTTGGGGGCTATGCACGCACCGGAGTTTCCGCAATATATGAATACAGGTGCGTAACCCTAGCTAGCTACGTGAATCTCTGAAGTAGCAGATCGATAAGTCAGATGAGTAATGTATGTGATATGTGACCAGGCATTTGTGAGCATAGCGTTTGATTTTTTTATTAATTAATAATTATTTGTTGTGAATGATATTTTAATTGTTGTTTACGTAGATGGAATAGAGAAAAATAAGACTATAACGATCTTACCTAGTAAAGTATGTTTATTAATTAAGTTGTAATGAAGGACTTCTTACTGAGTACATAATGAAGCATTTGTTACTTTTGATGTATGTAGCCCCTCCTGTTGTGGCGGATGGTGAGTTCACAGTGGGGATGGAATTCAGCTCAAGGGGGGCAGTAATCAAGGCAATGAAAGATTATACCATCCGGAGAGGTGTGGACTATCGGGTATATGAGTCGGAACCGACGACATTCTATGCCAAATGTATAGAATATGGGAATGGTTGTGACTGGTTGATCCGGGTAACCAAAATGCAGAAGAAGTACTGTTGGGAGATAAGGAGGTACAATGGAAGTCATACTTGTACCAGGTCTACTATTTCTCAAGACCATTCGAAGCTGGATTCCAAGACAGTTGCAGAAACAATAAAGCCGTTGGTAGAGGTTGACCCGTCTATAAAGATGAAATCAGTAATTGCTGATATCCAGTCAAAGTTTCTCTATTATTATGATTATTATTATTGTTATTATTATTATTATTATTCGTAGTATAAAAAAAGCATACTAATTTATTATTATTATTATTATTATTATTATTATTATTATTACAACAGCATACATACATACTAATTTCTCTATTATTATGATTATTATTATTGTTATTATTATTATTCGTATAAAAAAAAACCATACCAAATTTTTAATT
>NC_029773.3:89010740-89011842 GCF_000817695.3 Arachis duranensis | reverse complement strand
TTTACTATTATTATTATTTATTATTACTATTATTATTATTATTATTATTATTATTATTATTATTATTTATATAAACCAAACAACATACTAATTTTTTATTATTATTATTATTCAAACAGTATATATACTAATTTTATTATTAATCATAATAATTAACGATCATAAATAAAATAACTAATACAATTTTCATTATTAATCGTAATAATTAATTAAATTCGATTACTAATACTGACAATAACAACAACAATATATTAATATCTTCCTATTCCAATTTATTAGGTACAGATTTTTCTTTCTTTTTTTTTAATGTACTATTTTTTCAAATATTTTTTTTCTTTTTTTTAAATAATATACATTACCCAGAGCTTCATCTTCATCACCAGTACAAACAAACAAACATTCATCTCAACAAACAAACATTCATCTCATCTCCATACATACATACATACAAGGTTTATTCCTATTTTTATTTCTGGTGAGTTCTATGGTGTAGAAGGAAGATTCCTTCTATATCTATATATTTGTGTTGTCAATAGGATTGTGAGACAAGTGTAGAGAGAGAGAATGTGGTCAAAGACAAATTCTGTTCATGGTAACTGACATGCTTCATATTGACATTAATGTCACCTGATGTTGGTATATAAAGTAAGTTGGTTAATTGTATTTATTAGGAGTAATTATTAAAAATGATATTGGACATGGTTATAGTTGTATTTTTTATTTAAACTATTTTAAAAAAATAAAAATAAATTTTGATTATAGACTGATTTATTGATCCCAATATTTTTTTGTCCTATAGAATTTTGAGCGTGTGTTTTTGTGAATTGTTAAGCTTGTAAAAAGACTATATGTACTCATCAAAGTAACTCCATTAAACTCGCATAAAATTCAGACTCTCTTTTTTTATGAATTAATTTATTTTCTTCACACATGAAAAATTAAACTTAACTCCCAAACATTTATTAATAACTACTTATTTTAATATGTATATATAATTATATATTCGTATATAAATATATATTTAATTATTTATATATAAATAAATTAAATTATGTATATACATTAACGTATATAAATAAATTAATATCTTTTCCAAAATATA
>NC_029773.3:88988569-89009972 GCF_000817695.3 Arachis duranensis | reverse complement strand
TAATAATAATAATAATAATAATAATATTTTTTCTTTTCAAAAGGCTATAAAAAAAAGTTGAATGAATTTCAACTATTGAGTTAATATAAGAAACATGCCAGTTGATTAATATATCAATGAAATATATTTATATACCTCATTAAAATATAATGATATCAAATTTTTTATATACCAATTTAGCAATTATGATATGTAATTTGAATGGAATATACCAAACAGTTTTATTATAAAGAAGCGCTAAAGACATTAAATTTTGTGATTTGTAATTATTAATTAATTATTATTAATATTTTTAATAGTGTAAAATTATATTTAATAGTGTTGAATTACTTACCTTTTTTTATTGGTTTAGTGTTGGCGTACTAAATTTTTTCTTTATTATATAGATATAATTAATTGTATAAACAACATTTTTCTACATAAAAATACATGAAAGTAATAAGATTTGTTCGAATTATTATTTTTAGAGTCACAATTTGACTTTAACTACAAGATTTAGAATTTAAGGTTAAAAATTTAGGAATTTAAAATTTATGGGTTTACAATTTAAAATTTAAGTTTAAGGTTTGAGATTTATGAATTAGGATTTAAAAAGTATGATTTAAGATTTAGAGTGTACGGTATAAAATTTAACGTTGAATATTTATAAATGAATGTTTACCGTTTAGGCTATATGTGTTTAGTATTTAAAGTACTAATTTAAATAATTTTTTTAAAAATAATTGTTAAAACTTACTAAAAACACTGTTAGAATATAATTACCTAATAATAAAAATTTTAGTTAGTAATATATAATTTGAAAAAGATATTAATTTATTTATATATAAATAATTAAATATATATTTATATATGGATATATAATTATATAAACATATTAAAATAAGTAGTTATTAATAAATATTTGAGAGTTTAGTTTAATTTTTCATGTGTGAATAAAAGAAATTAATTTATGAAGAAAGAGAGTTTGGATTTTATATAAGTTTAGTAGAATTATTTTGATGAGTACATATAGTCCTTTTGTAAGTTTAATAATTCACAAAACACAGTTTAAAATTTGATAGGACAAAAAAATATTAGGATCAATAAGGTAGTCCACAATCAAAATTTATTTTTACTTCCTTAAAATAGTTTAAACAAAAAATACAACTATAACTAGGTCCAATATCATTTTTAATAATTAATCATAACAAATACAATTAACTAGCTTATTCTATATACCATCAGTCCATCATCACGTGATATTGATGTAACATATATGAAATATGTCAGTTATCATGAATAGAGATTGTCTTTAACCACATTCTCTTTCTAGACACTTGTCTCATAATTCTTTTGACAACACAAATATATAGGTATAGAAAGAATCTTTCTTCTACACTATAGAACTCACCTTTATTTCTATTTCTAACCACCTAATAATAAAATACATACATATATGTTTAATTTCTAATTTCAACTTAGTGTCATTACAATGTATACTGTTAATAAAATCTAAAATTATCACTATCATTATCATTAAATAAAATTATGAAAAAAAAACTTACATGATTTGGATCTCCAAGATAATTAACAATATGAAGCTCCGGTTGATTTACTTCCTTAGTTTTCCTTTTTTTTGGCATTTTTTTTTCTTTCCCTGATATGTGGTGGTCCAACAATGGTGAAGGAGTGAGGTTGAGAGTAAGTAGAAAGGGAAAGTTGAGAGTGAAAGAGAGAGTGTTGGAGAGTGAAAGAGAGAGGGGTATACGGTAGGGGAAATACAGATAAGGGTCACGGACCACCAGGGGAGCCAGCTGCATGCGCGACATGTGGCAAGGGGTCACCAATCGGTGCCACCGATTTCAGCACCTCCCGTTCCCCAGAAATCGGTCCCACCGATTTCCTTCCCCCCATCGGTGCCACCGATTTCTTTAGCAGCGCCGTCACATCTCCGTCAAACACCCCAAACCCCCATAACGTTGAAAAACACCAACGCCATCCCCATATCAAAATTAAAAAACTCGAACAAGTTCTCTCTTTTTATTATTTTCTTTCATTTGTGCTGGATTTATATAAATTAAATACTAAATAGTGTTTTTTTAGTGTGGTTACCGACTCACCGCTAACCAATAACATACTAACAATTAAGGGTGTGTTTGGAAAACAGGTTGAAAGAGAAAAAGTAAGTTTAAATTTTTTAAACGCTTTAATTTTTGGTTTGACAAATTTTTTATTCATAAACGCAGAAGTGATTGTGCATTCCAAATCACGTTCACAAGAAGCAACAATTTTGAGTTTATGCGTTTCACGAGCTTTTAGCCATCAACATTTGATCTTTATTTACATTTTATCAACTTTATCCTTTATGTATATTAGTGTATTATTTATGAAATTCTTATTATTTCTATTTATATGAAGTCTCTTTTTCTATTATTATTATTTTTATTTTTGTTAATTATTTGTTTGATATTATACATTTTTATAATTATTATTTTTTTATTAATTTTTTATTATCTTTTTATAATATAATTTATTGATTCTATTAGGTAAAATAAATTAAATAAAAAATTAATCATAAATAATAATAATAAAAAATTATAACATATTAACAAAGAGTATTAAGAGTACTAAAAATATATTATATAAAAAATATCATAAAAAATTTGATTTTTTATTTCAATTACTACCAAGATAAATATTTAATTTTTTTTATTATTCTTAGTACTTTCTAAAATTTATATTTTGTTAGTTTTAATTAAAAATATATTTTGCCAATTTTTATATGTTATTTTTATTTTAGTATATAAATATTAATTTTATTATAAAATTAATTAATAAGATCTATTCAAATATTTAAATTAAAATGATAAAATAATATATAAAAATTATTTAAGTTGATGTCTATTTTAGTAATTTTTTATTTAAGAGTGATTTTTAGTAGTGTAATCCAAACAACGTTTATTTTACTATAATCTATTTTAATATAAAAATTGTTAAATACAAATCACTTTAACACAAACTTACTTTTCATGAAAATCAAGTTTGCAAAATCCGATTTGTAAACTATCAAACACATACTAACAAGTACTACCAATTTTAATAGTCACTGATGACTAATGAGTACAAATAAGCTTCTAACTAATAACTCGTACATTTTAGCCAAATTTACTTTTACTAGAAATTTAAATCATGCGTAGAATTTAGAATTTGATGGACAAAACTAATTTTTTTTATAGCCTGAAATCATCTGTTATAACTAGTATATAATATTTATATTTGATTGTTGTGTATCACAAATTCGTAACTACATGGAGATTTTAAATGAAATGATATTTAATTATGGATTTGGATTTTTTAAAGTTTGAAATTTACTTTATAAAGTAAAATGTGATCTTTTTACCATTTATTTTATAAGTGGGACAAAAAATAAATATGAGAGAGAAACTATTTAAAAGTAGAAAATTATATTTTATCCTTTAAATACAAATTTAAAATTTAAAGGATACAAATTCTTTAATCATTATTACAAATAAAATTGCTAACTTACTTGACGATCATTAAAATTTTAAAATGAAATATTGAGGTTGGAATTTTGATAAAAGCAATTGACGATGAATTGGGTGGTGAACTACTCCCATGCATGCACAATAAATTCATAATAATTAATTAATGCATTATGTATGCAAGCTCACTAGCTCAGCTCTTACACTGAAAATAATGAACAAGATGTCTGAATTTATATGTATTATACAAATTCTTTTTTATGAAACAAAAAGCGAATACAAAGTTATAAACCACAATAATTATATAAAAAAAATTTCACATGTTCCATTTGCTTTAATGAAACATGGGTATAGCAAGCACGGTTTAGTTAGATATAATAAATTTGTCGTATTGTATGAAATGAAATACCAGATACATTTTTAAAATTTGTTTAAAAAGACAGAAAGGACATGAAATATCAGATATATTCTTAAAATTTGTTTAAAAAGACAGACAGTTGTCAAGACAGCCATGCTGACTCGCTGAGCTTGGATGACTGCATAGAGAAGGGAGTAGATCTTCTTCAGTGAAAAAAATTAGATAGTATCCAGTGAAAGATTTCATTCTTCATTATTTTTTCTCTCCTATTTAATTTTAGTCTCACTTATAAAATTTGATTCGTCCGAACACTGGGTAGGCCGAGTTTAAGCACTTCCGAGCAAGTCGTCAACCGAGAGGAAGAGCTTTACGTCGGCCAAGGTCAAACACCGCGGCGGGAATACCTGCAAAAGATACTCCGACGCTCAAGTTAACAATAATCTCAGAAAAGAGAGAGAGAGAGTAATTAAGTGAGAGTGAAATAAGTGAATATGAAAGCTGATAGTGGAACCTAATTTTAGCCGAGACTATTAGTCCGGCTTTATAGGGATTGTTTTACCGTTTTCATGTGGATAAGTCCTAGTTTGTAAGTTGGTTATGATATTCTGTTTAGGTGAGTAGGTTTTGTTGAGCACGTGTCTTATTATTTCAAACGGGTGAGGCCGAGCTTATCTGCTCACGTTCCTAGCTTGTTTGATGTGACGCCATCCAGTGGTGGAGCTTAGTTCAGACAAGGGGGGCCATGACCCCCCCAAATTTTTTATAAAAAAATTAGTAATACTTTTTTAAAAGATAAAAAATAGTTCAATTGGTTTATATACTTTACTATGACTTAAAGTACCTAATAAGTTCAATAAGCAACACTTTCTCTACCTTTAAGTTTAAATATAAAAAATTAGATATTTTTATTTATTTAATTTAATATTATTTTATATTTTACTATTTATTTAATTTAATTTTTTATATGATAAAAAATAATAGAATATTCAATAAGTATTAATATTATTGTATTTGTATAAATTGATAAAAAAATTCAATAAATATTATAAATTTTAATATTTGTCCTTCTAACTTCTTCTTTACATATTCTATAGGATATATATTCCAATTTTTATATAAAATAATAAAAAAAAATCAAAGAATTAATACATTTTTTAAGAAGAAGGCTAATATTTAAAAAGGTGAACATATAACTTTTACAATATCAACACATGTAGATAGTTCTTCTACTTTAATGAATCACGAAGAAAGTGAGATACAACCTTCAAAAGTTCAAAAGTTACATCTGATGAGTTTGACCTTAATTTTTTGGAACAAGACTTGAAAACGGCTTTAAATTTGGCAATATCATCCAAATCAGAGAGATGAAATTAGACGAGTTTATCTTAAATGGAGTTCATATCAAAAGTTTTTTGACAATTATTTTCTATCATGGCCCCCCAAAAATTTGTTTCAAGTTCCGCTACTGACGCCATCCTCAGATATTTGCGTGCCGAGTATTCCGGGCGACCGAGGATGTGGGTGACGTATCATAGCCCCCAAGCTTGCCTTGGTCTGGACAAGACTAAGGCGAGCTTTGTACACTTCGGATGGCAAAATCCTCGGTCGCTTTATTTGTTATGTGTGTTCCTTACAGCCCCCGAGCTCGTCTTAGTTTTGGCGTGTTTGTGTTTTGAAACGGTTTGTAGCATTAAATGCATGCGTTGTTCTTTGTGCGTTAATGAGTGATTGATTTGATTGTGTTGCAAGTTTCGAGGAGCCCCTGACCGTTTCATTTGCTGAACTTTGATCGTGGGTTTTCCGAGGGTGTGGATCAAAGGGAAACGTTTCATATGTAACTGCTTTTTCACTATGTAATAAACGTGATTGCTTTCCCTAGTATTTTTTCTTTTGTACTGGGTGCTTCTGCGTTTTTGGAGAAATGAGCAAGAAAGGTGAGTGTTGATTTGTTTTCTCGCTGCTCCCTTCTTCTTTTCTTAATTTTGATTCTTTGTTCTCTGTTCTTATGGGAGGTAAAATACCATATGAGGGTGAGGGAGGCTTGTATGGTTGGGTTGACTCTAGGGTTAAGGAGTATGTATCCCAGTTTAGTGATAAGGAGTCTGTTGACATGCTGGGTTCGAATGTTTGGGTTAGGAGTGGTAGTGATATAAGGATAGAGATACTTCCTTGTGGTGTTGATGACCGGGTTTTCCATTCTCGTGATGACTGGGCTTACTTCTATATGTACAGCTGCCTTTTTACTGAGTTGGGAGTTAGGGTTCCCTTTACTGATTTTGAGTGTCGTGTGCTTTATTGGTTGAACTGTGCTCCGAGTCAACTTCACCCGAATTCCTGGGGGTTTGTTAGGGCCTTTGAGGTGTTGATGGAATTCCTTGAGCAGCCGCCCTCTCTTCGGTTGTTCTTCTCTTTGTTTCAGGCTAAAGGGGTTAATCGAGGTCTTTGGGTTAATCTTAGTAGTTACCCCCGTCGTGCTATCTTCGGTCTTTACAAGTCTTCTTTTAAGGATTTTAAAACCATGTATGTTAAAGTGAGGAGTGTGCCCGAGGGGTTTTCTTTCTATCTGAATGAGTTTCTTGTTGAGAAGTTCCCTCTATCTTGGTGTTCCGAACCTGTGCAAGCTTTAGATGTGGATGATAGGTCGGTTGATGATCAACTTGTGATGGAGTTTCTGTTTGAGAAGTTAGGCCCAAAGGGGTTACTATCTGTGTCTGAGTTGTTAAAATGGGATTCTGATAGAGAGGCGGTTCTGAGATATCTAGGTAAATTAGTTGTTTTTGCTTTGTTGTTGTTTTGTCCTTGTTTGTTCTTATTCTGTTGGACCTTCTGCGCAGGTGACAAGGCGCCTACGATTACTACTGCTGGGTTGAAGTTATTCTTCAATCAGCGGAAGAAAGCTGAGAAGGAGAGTTCGGGTACCAATGCTGACAAAGGTCTTGTGATTCAGCCCGAGCCTGCCCTTAAGGTTAAACGAAAGAGGGGTCTTGCGAAGGAGAAGATTGCTGAGACTTTCCTGGAGGAAGGAGAGTCTTCTAAGGAGCTTCAGCGGGTGGAGTCTGCTTATGAATCTCAAAAAAGGCTGCATGGCTATTCGGAAGATGTGCATAGTCGATCTTTATGGGGAAAACTATATCCTTTTTCTGTCATGGCTGATGAGCTTTGTTGCTTTCCAGATGATATGAAGATGATTGAGGATGTCGGACGTGTAGGGGTGAGCCGTTTTCTGCAGGTAAAGGTTGTACTTTGTCTAGTATGCGTGTGTTGATATATTGTGTTGATGTTCTTTGTTTTAGTTTTAGGTGATTGGTGCACGTATTGTAGCTGTTGGCCGTGCTCAAGAGCTAGTTTTCGAGAGAGAGAATAAGTCTGCTCTAAATGTCGCCGAGCTGTCCTCAGCTGTGGAGAAAAAGGAGAAGACTATTATGGAATTGTCCTCCTCGTTGAGGTTGAAAGAGTCCGAGCTCGCCGAGGAGAAACGTCTTCAACTGTCCTCTGCGGAAGAGATGAAGACTGTTAAGGCTGAAAATGATCGCTTGGGGTCAAGGGTGAAGGAGTTGCAGACTGAGGTTTATGAGGCATATGCACAAGGCTTCGAGCGTGCTGTTTCTCAAGTGTGGGTGCTGTTTCCCAGGTCAGATGCGGACATGCTTGATGCGATTAAAGTAGTTGTGAACGGGCAGCTTGTGGATGACGAGGCTGCTGCTTCAGATGATAGCGGAGAGTCTAGCATTGGTGACAAGACAGATTAGGCCTTTAGTTTGTGCTTTATTTTGTAAGCTCTATGTAGTATGTTTTGGATTTGTGAATGTTTTGACTTTGAACAATTTTAAGTCTTTCTCTTTGTAATGATATTTTGGCTTTCGAGCATGTAGCTCGGCATTTGTCGATGGCTGCTTTAACAAAGTCATGAGGATGATGTGTTCTCTCACAATTGCATGACATTCGCAATTATTTCTTGATTGTTGATAAAGAGAGTAGTAGCTCTAATAGAAGGGTTATGATAGAATGGTCCTTTAGGACTTGCTTTGAAAAACATGATGTTTGTTGTATTTGTTTGTATTTTTCCGATTATAATGCTCGGCTTGCGCATGTTGACTTCTGAGTATAAAGCTCGGATTAACTTTGAACGTGTATTGTGATATCTGTTTAGATAAAAGTCGTCTTGTTTTATCATTGGTGAATTGTCAATAAGGAGAGCTGAGGCTCTAGTGTATGGCTTGTGTTTGAATGAGCTTTTAAGATTTCACTAGAATAACTTAGTGATTGCTCGTGTTTGTTTGTATTTGTCCGAGTATTATGCTCGGAGTGCGTTTGTCGGTTTCCAAGTATGAAGCTCGGATTAGTTTTGAATTTTCATGTATGGTAACGGCCAATGTAAAAAATGTCTTGATACAAGGTACATCGGCGTGATGATTTGTGGCGTCCGGCCTCGTTAAAACCCTCTCCGAGTAAAACCCATGTATTTTGGGAGAAAACCTTCGGATGGGAAAAAGAGTACCATCATTCGCAAATTACAGACTACATCATGACTGATATTTCCTTAGGGAGGAGATGTTCCATGTTCCTGGAAGTTGATCTCCTTGAAGGGTTTCAAGCTTGTAAGCCCCTTTTCCGAGATTTTGGAGTACTCGGAAAGGCCCTTCCCAGTTTGCCGCCAATTTGCCGTGTGCCGGAGGTTTCCGGGCTTCTTCTGTGCGTCTGAGTACAAGGTCTCCATTGTTGAAAGACCTGTGAACTACTTTTCTGTTGTGTCTTTGCTCTAGGTATTGTTTTCTGGCTCGTTGCTTTATGGCGGAAATGTCTCTTTCTTCTTCTACAAGGTCCAACTCGGCTGTCCGAGCTTGTAGATTATTCGATTGATCATAGAGCTCGGTCCTTAATGTTGGGACGCTGACTTCTACTGGGATAAGTGCTTCTGCACCATATACCAGTTTGAAAGGAGTCTCTCCTGTGGCAGATTGAATGTTGGTATTGTAACTCCATAGAATTTCTGGAATGAGGTCGACCCATTCTCCCTTAGCGTCACCGAGCTTTTTCTTTAATCCCTGCAAGATAATTCTGTTAGCTGATTCAACTTGTCAGTTAGTTTGCGGGTGCTCTACTGAGCTGAAATGATGTTTAATGTTAAAGTTTGTTAGAAAGTCAGTGAGCTTATGATCTGTAAATTGTCTCCCGTTATCCGAGATTATCTCTCTTGGGATACCGTATCTGCATATGATATTTTTCCATAAAAAAGATCGCACTTTTTCCGCCGTTATGTGTGCTAATGGTTGTGCCTCTATCCACTTAGAGAAATAATCTATTGAAACCAAAAAGAACTTTACCTGGCCTGGCGCTTTCGGGAAAGGTCCGAGGATATCTAATCCCCACCTATCGAAAGGCCAACTTACCTCTATGGTATGGAGTTCTTCGGCCGGGGTCTCCGAGAGGGTGGCGTGCTTTTGACAATTATCACATGCCTTGACTCTGGAGATGCAGTCCCGTTTTATCGTCGGCCAATAATATCCTGTTCGCAGGATCTTTGCTGCTAAAGCTCGGCCGCCGATATGGTTGCCGCAGACTCCTTCATGTGTTTCGGCCATGACATCCTCGGCCTCCTCCCAGCTGATGCATTTAAGGAGTGGTCAGGAATGTCCTCGTCTGTACAAAGTGTTTCCTAGCACTGTATAGAAGCTTGCTCTTCTTCGGAAGAGTGGCAAGTTCGGCTCGTCATTTGGCGTAGTGCCTGTGTTGATGTATTCGAGAAAAGGTGTTCGCCAATCTGGGACTTGTGTAATACTCAGAATTGTATCCTGCTCAAAACCTGGTTTGTCAAGTGTTAGCTGGGATAGTGCCGATGTGTTTTCGGCTTGCCGAGTTGTGGCTAACTTAGATAACACATCGGCCCTGGTGTTTTGTTCTCGATTTACATGAATAATATCAAATTCTTTAAATTTTGAAATTAGATCCTTTGTTATGAGCCAATACTTCTCTAACAAAGGATCTTTTACCTGGAATTCGCCCTTTATTTGATGTACCACTAATGAAGAGTCGCAGTAGGCTGTTATTCGAGGTATTTGTAGTTGTAGGACGAGCTTTAGTCCAGCGAGTAGGGCCTCATATTCTGCCTGATTGTTGCTTGCGTTAAAGCGAAACTGTACTGACTACTCGGCCACCACTTTGTCTCCTTTCTTTAGTATAATTCCTGCTCCACTGCCCTCTTTGTTTGACGCTCCATCCACATGCATGCTCCAACTGACCTCTGTGTATTGTGTATCTAGTCATTTCCGATATAAAGTCGGCTAGCACTTGTGACTTTAGTGTCTTCCTTGGTTCGTATTGAATATCGAACTCAGAGAGCTTGATCGCCCATTTTATTAGTCTTCCGGTGAGCTCGGGTCTGGTTAGTATCTGCCTTAGCGGTTGGTCTGTTCATACTATGATTGTGTGGCTTTGGAAGTAGTGTCGCAGTCTTCTTGCCGTGGTGACTAGAGCCAGTGCCAATTGTTCTATCTTTGGGTACCTTGTTTCTGTTGGTTGTAGCACCCTACTGATGAAGTATACTGGGTATTGCTTTCTTTCTGTTTCTGTTACTAATACCGAGCTTATAGCATGGTTAGATACTGATAAGTATAAACATAATGGCTTACCTGTCTCTGGTCTTTGGAGGATTGGCGGTGATGTTAGGTTCTGTTTGAGCTCGGTAAAAGAGTTCTCACATTCGTCTGTCCAGGTGAAATTCTTGCCTTTAGAGAATGTCTGGAAGAAATGATAAGATCGGTTTGCCACTGCAGGTAGGAAACGAGATAAGGCAGCTATTCGTCCTGCTAGTTGTTGGACTTCTTTTACCGTCTTTGGGCTTGTCATGTTCAGTACGGCTTTACATTTTTCTGGGTTGGCTTCGATGCCTCGCGAGGTTAGCATGAATCCGAGGAATTTCCCTCCTTGGACTCCGAAAGCACATTTGTCCGGATTGAGTCTCATGTTGTATGCTCGAAGTTGTCTGAATATTTCTACCAAGTCATCACAGTGTGACCCTTGTGCTGGTGTTTTTGCTACCATATCATCTACATAGACTTCCATATTCCGGCCTATCTGCTGTTGGAATACTTTCTCCATTAACCATTGATATGTCGCACCTGCATTCTTTAAGCCAAAAGGCATTACCTTGTAACAAAAATTTCCATGTTCTGTTATAAAAGCTGTTTTGCTTTGGTCTTCTGGGTGCATCAGAATCTGGTTATAGCCAGAGTATGCATCCATAAAACTCAAAGCTTTGAAACCAGAGGCGTTATCAACTAATTTATCAATGCAAGGCAATGTGTATGCATCTTTAGGACAGGCTTTATTTAAGTTTGTAAAGTCGACGCACATGCGCCATTTACCTGAACTCTTCCTTACCATTACCACGTTGGACAACCATGTGGTGAAGCGAATTTCTCTGATAAAACTTGCATTGAGGAGCTTTTGGGTTTCTTGCTTGTCTTTTCTCCTCTCCGAGGTTCCTTGTCTTCTGTGCGACTGGTCGGATTGTTTTGTCAGTTGCTAGCTTGTGGCAGATGACTTCTGGGTTTATCCCGGGCATGTCATCTGGTGTCCATGCGAAAAGGTCGGCGTTCTTACGCAGTATGTGAATGAGTCTTGCTCGTTCTGCCCCTTCTAACGCTTCTCCAACATATGTGCATTGCTTCTCGTCTGCTGTTAGTGTTATTTGTTGAAGGTTGTCCATTGGCCGAGGTCTTTCGCCGAGATCTTCCCTAGGGTCTTGGTCGGCTAGTGTCGCTGAGCTGGCAGACGTGTGGATTGCTTGAACATGGGGTCGAGCTTCCTGTTTTGTTTGGACTGGTTTTAGACCAGCGTTGTAGCATTGCCGAGCTTCTTGATGGTCGGCGTACACCGTAGCAATCTTGTTTTCCTGCAATGGAAACTTGACACACAGATGTAATGTGGACACCACTGCCCTGAATATATTCAGGGCAGGTCTCCCGAGTATAATATTGTAAGGGCTGTAACAGTTTACTATTAAGTATTGAATATCAATTGACTTTGACATAGGGATTTCTCCCATTGTGGTCTTTAGCCATATGTGTCCCATGATGGGGACTCTCTCTCCGGAGAACCCAATTAGCTCTCCGGAGGAGGGTTGTATCAATTTTTCTGATAATTTCATTTTTGTAAAGGTAGAGTAAAATAAAATATCAGCACTACTACCTGGATCCAACAATGTTTTTCTTACCAAAAGTTCTCCGACCTGGATTGAAATTACCACGGGGTCGTCGAGGTTAGGGCTTGCCGATTTGAAGTCTGCTTGATTGAAGGATATTGTGACATCTGGTTCTTTGTCCTTCTTTGGTTGTATGGTTCCTTCGATTGCTAGCATTGTTCTGTAGCTTCGCTTCCTGGCCGAGCTTGTTTCTCCTCCGCCTGCGAATCCCCCTGATATGTGGTTAATGACTCCTCTTGGTGGATCAGGAGTCATCTTCTCTTTTTTGTCGTCTGCCATTGCTTGCTTATGCTCTACCCTGTCTGAGTTTTCTCTTCTGCTTTTCCGGGTCTCGATATATTTGTCCAAGAGCCCCTGGCGTGCTAGCCTTTCCAGGAGGTCCTTCGCGACGATACAGTCATCCGTAGTGTGACCGAACTTCCGGTGGAAAGCACAATACTTTGTCTTGTCCATGAACCTTTGATCCTGGTAGTTCCCTACTCGGGCTGGTGGCTTTATGATTTTGGCGTTGAGAATTTCTCTGATGATGTTTTCTCTTCTGGTATTGAATCCGGTGTATGTGTTGTATTTTGACACGGACTTGGAAGGTTTCTTAGTGTCCCTATTGCCTGGCGATCTGAAAATTCTTTCTTCATCTCTCCGATGTGGTTGTTTGTTTGATTTTTAGGCTTCTCGGAGTTCTTCGATCTCCATTTGACCTGCCGCCCTCTCTCGAAATTCCTCTAGCGTCTTTGGCTTTGTTATGGCGATGGTCTCCCAGAATTTACCAGGCCTGAAGCCGGCCTTGAGGGCGTGCAGGTGAACAGCCGGGTCCAAGTCTTGGATCTCCTAGTAGCGTCAGCGAATCTGGTCATGTAGTCTTTCAGGCTCTCGTGCTGGTCTTGTTTGATGGTGCCGAGATAGTCCAATCCGTGTACGTAGATTCTTGACGCGGCAAAGTAATCGATGAATGATCTGGCAAGATCTTCGAAGGAGGAGATTGATCCTTTAGGGAGTTTAGAGAACCAGTGTAACGCAGCACCGTCGAGGTAGGTAGGGAATGCTCGGCAAAGGACGGGCTCGTTCTTAGGGCCGTTGAAAAACATCATTGATTGGAACTTCTTTATGTGGGCTCGGGGGTCGCCGAACCCTTTGTATGGCTCCAGTGCGGTTGGGAGAGTAAAGTTTTTTTGCATCTGATAATTTGTGATCTCTTCGGAGAAGGGGTTGTCGAGGGTGAGCTTCTCCTTTGGCGGGGCAATGTTCAAAGGGTCTGTAGCACCTTGAGCCGAGTTTTTGGAGCTTTCTCCATTGTTCTGCGTGGACAACTCGGCTATTCTTTGTACTTCCGCCTGCAGCTCGGCGATTCGAGCTAGGAGGTCATCTTGTGAAAGTTATGGACTTTCCTTGTCAGCCATGTTCGAGGATCGGGAATCCTGCAAAATAGGGTAGAAGACTAAACAAAGAAAAAAGTGGGGTTAGATGTATCAGGCCCCACGGTGGGCACCAAGTGATTCGTCCGAACACTGGGTAGGCCGAGCTTAAGCACTTCCGAGCAAGTCGTCAACCGAGAGGAAGAGCTTTACGTCGGCCAAGGTCAAACACCGCGGCGGGAATACCTGCAAAAGATACTCCGACGCTCAAGTTAACAATAATCTCAGAAAAGAGAGAGAGAGTAATTAAGTGAGAGTGAAATAAGTGAATATGAAAGCTGATAGTGGAACCTGATTTTAGCCGAGACTATTAGTCCGGCTTAATAGGGATTGTTTTACCGTTTTCATGTGGATAAGTCCTAGTTTATAGGTTGGTTATGATATTCTGTTTAGGTGAGTAGGTTTTGTTGAGCACGTGTCTTATTATTTCAAACGGGTGAGGCCGAGCTTATCTGCTCACGTTCCTAGCTTGTTTGATGTGACGCCATCCTCAGATATTTGCGTGCCGAGTATTTCGGGCGACCGAGGATGTGGGTGACGTATCAGAATTAAAAGTAAGATATTACATTTTATTTTCTCAAGTGTTAGAAAAAATGGAGAGGATCCATTTCCCATGAAGAAGTCACTAAAGTCGTGTTTCGCAAAGTAGGCCACATACAACGTGAAATAGTTTTTTTTTTTAATCATGGGCAGGGTCTGAAAAAGATCCGACCCGACCGCGTGAAACAGTTGGACTAAATACTAATCATGAATGGGCATTGTGAAATGTGAAAAAAACCACCGATAGGTGCAATAAAGTAGATATTAATTCAAAAATACAAAAAATAAATAAAAAATTGATAAAAACACATAATGAAAATTATATAAAACCAAACAAAAAAATAATAAAGCTCCATAAAAAAATATGTATTAATAAAAATGATTAAAAAATTATATGAACAATAAATACTAAAGATTCTATTACAAAAATACAATAATTTGCATTAGAGAACATAAAAAATTCCAAACAAAAGCATTCATACAATAAACAAAAAAAATAATAATTGATAAAAAAAATCAAAACTTGAAAAAAATACTAAAAATGATAGTCTATAAAAATATTTTTTTTGTAAAGCACGACATAAAAAAATACAAGAGTTATTATTATTGTTCTTGGTATCTCTTATTATAAATAAGATTAAATGATAAATCAGCAAAAAAATAATTTTTTTCAATTTAATAATTAAACGAAAACACAAAAATAATAATTTGTTGCTTTGAATTAAAATGTGTTTGAAGAAAAAAAATTTCAAATTAATTACGAAAGCATTTACTATTCAACACTAAAATTCAATCTCATTCAATATGTTAGTAATTAAATATTTCACATGTATTTTCTTATGCAACAAAACTATTACTACCAAAATCATTCATTTTTTAAGCTCAAATTAATTTTTTTAAGCTCGGCCATTTTGCTTTCATTCTCATTAAACCTAACATTCAATTTTCTTCAACATTCAACATACAATAACATAGCAACTCTAATAAAGCTTAATTATTATGCGTACAACTACAATTATCACTACGCAAACCATTCTTTTTTAGCCATCACTAAAGGGTTTAACAATAACTTAAAAAATTACTTTTTAATCATAACCTACAATCAGTATATTACCTTTTTATTTTGGGATGGTATGACTGTTGGAAGAGTTTTAGGTATATCAAGAATATTGATATTCCATTATTTTAACCGTTAATTTGAATTATAAAAAATATATATAATATATATTAATTAAAATTAACAGGTAAAACAACTGGAACACCAGTATTTTTGATATACTTAATAACTTTTCTATCGTATTTTAAATTTGGCCCACATTTTAAACTTTTACATTGACTTTAGCCCACACAACTCAACAAAAATATGGTCTACTATTTTCATCGGCTGACAAATTTTCTCTCAAGCGAAAAGGAAAAAAATTAATGCTATTGTCCATATAACGTCATTCTCATAAGTATAAAATGGGTTAAGGAAATGACCAGTGCTAGGATCTACCTGCACTTTTTCTTTCAATAGTCTACAGCATCACTTAATCACACATATGCACCATCTGAATATTATATTATATATCTCAACGCCTCTACATATTGGCATAGCAATAAGGCAATAAAGTAAAATGGCATATGTGAAAGCTTTCCAATTATATGTATATATATAATAATGTTATTGGACTGTACGCTATAATTATACGGCTAGTGTCATGAAAGTTTTATATTTTCGAAAAGTGACTCATAGATTATAATAAACTATTAGATTGTATCACAGAAATTGCGGTCCAAAATATGAAACTGATTTAGAGGGGTTTAATTCGTTTGGTTTGCGCTTTTATTTTTTATTTTTATTTTTAATATTTTTTATTTTTCAAATTTTATAAAAGAAAGTAAAAGTAATAAAAATAATAAAATTTTATTTTTTATTTTCACTTCTTACTTTTATTTATTTTTTCACAAAATTCAAAAAAAAATAAAAGATATTAAAAATAAAAATACAGACTAAACATACCCTAAATTTTTTCTTTCGGTGTATTTTTTGAAAGAAACTTCCCCTTTCCATTCCCTTTTAACAATGTCTTTTATTTTTGGTTTTCCACGGTATCTCCCAATCCGACAGGTCAAGGACTAATCCGTCGCAGTACTGAACTTCATTTAAGGGTTTGCCGCTGGCCAATGAATTGCTGCATGCACAAGGTAACAATATCTTTATTTGGAGAGATTGGATCTTCTTTATAAAGACATAGCTTTTTTGGATTGTCCTGACCCTAAGAAGTAAACAATTTATAAAAGAAAAATGATAGGGAGGTAACAATAACATAAGTAAACTAACACAACTTCACCAACTAATTAATTTCATCTCAAATCAATTAAAGTAATTTCTTATTATGCTGTTAAAAACTAACACCTTTATAAAACATCCTTTATTAAAATAACACTTTTATAAAACAATTTCTTAACCTAAACTTCATCATCATTGTTTTTATCCAAACTAAAATAAGCCTCATTGACTGTCTTAAAAAAAATATAGGTTCAACTATATATATTTTTTTGCGCACGGTAACGGTATCCCCTAACCCAACAGATTAAAGACTAATCCGTCGCGGATCGGAGCTCCATTTAAGAAATCTGCCGCTGGCCAATGGGTTGTTGCATACACAAGGCAGAATTTAAACTCCCAACACTTGTTTAAGTAGATGAGTGAGCTGACCACTCGAACAACCCAAGTTGGTCAAACTATATATTTATTAAACTTTATAACCATTAACAGCCATGATCCATAAAAAAATCCCAAAAAAGAGTTTGCTAGCCCAACTAAATGGCCCGAATAAAAAAATACAATATTTATAAATTTAAGCCTGCAAAATATGTATATCACGTATTCACGCTTCTCCCGAAAAAGCATACCCAAAATTACAATTACTCAAGCACCCAAATCCAAGAGACCAATCCGAACGTTGTTCGCCATGGGCCACGGCTAAAAAAAAAGAAAACCAGTCTGAAGGTTAGAATTGCGACGTCACGCCTGCACTT
The DNA here is from genome assembly GCF_000817695.3 of Arachis duranensis. Taxonomy (NCBI): domain Eukaryota; kingdom Viridiplantae; phylum Streptophyta; class Magnoliopsida; order Fabales; family Fabaceae; genus Arachis; species Arachis duranensis. The sequence continues at coordinate 88,992,953 of NC_029773.3, read as the reverse complement.
TTAATTTGTAGGCCATCAGATGGAGGAACACATGAAATATATGTGGTAAATTTTATAATTTTTGGTTTAAAATTATTCTTTTTGGTTATTGGGTTAGACTTACTAATGGGCCATTCAGTTGGTATTCAAATAATTTTTTTCTTAAATCAAAGTCCTTTATGTTTGGTATCCAAATAAATAATGTTAATTAGACGAGTTAAAAAACAATTCAACTCATGACCCAAAACAACTAAAAAAAATAAAAATATAGTATGAAAATTAATTTTGAGATGTTTAAATTTAAATCGTATTTCTTTAATTTTAATAGTTATCGTTCTATAATCATAATAATTAATAAATATTAAATAAAAAAATTTGACTTTTTTTGTTTTTTTTAATTACTAATAAAAATAATGATGATAGAAAATAATTAGGTTGAGAAAATACATTATATATTTTATATTACAAAACTTAGTAACTCATTTAGCATATATTTAATATAATAATTAAGACTTTGGTCACCCATTTTAAAAGACACATAGAAGATCGGATATGGGGATTTTAAAATCTAGAAAAGAAGCGTTACTATATTATAGGAAGGTGGCTCTAGAGCTCTCGTGATATTTGCGCGCTCTTTCATCCGCCTTCGTCGCCTTCCCATCACTATCGCATAGGCGCATAGCATTTTAGTCACCGACCCATATTGGTAGAATTTTTGACCAGCAGCCTGAATCTCAACTCCGACCTGTACCAAACTGAACAACACACCAGCAGCTCAGGATTTTATTTTCATCTTTGATATTTTATATCTTCTCATTTTAATCAACTGAATGTTGAATTATGACAGTAAAAATTAATTTCCTGCAACAATATATTTATAAATCTTTTAGGTCTGTTTGAAAAATTTTAAAAATGATTTTTTAAATTTTTTATTTATAAAAAATAGTAGTATTTAAAAATTATTTAAATACTTATAAAAAATTAAAAAAAATAACTTTTTTAAAATAAATCTATATTTTTTTAAAATAAATACTTTTAAAATTAAAAAATTAAATATAAAATAATTTATTTATAAATTACTTTTAATATAAATATTTATTATTTAAATTATTTTTTAAAATAACTTAATTAAATTATTTATTCAAACTTTAGAAACAACAATTACCATAATTTATTAGAAGAGTTTTAAATGTATCGGAAACACCAGTATTTCAGTTATTTTAACCGTTAATATAAATTATAAAAAAAATATTTATATATTAATTAAAATTAACGATTAAAATAATTGGAATATCGATGTTCTTAGTACACTTAAAACTCTTTCTAATTTTTATCCTACCCGGCCTCATTTCAGTAGAACCAATCCATCTTAAATAAAAAAAAATATTTAAATTGGGACAAATTGCATAATTGTTGAGAACTAAAATACTCAGAATGAAACACGTGTTAAGTAAGGGACAGGCTAAGCCATAAAAAATTTATTAACCGGTGTCAGGCTCAAGAGAAGCCTAGCATTCACCACACTTTATCATGCTTTCATTAGAAGGTGCATGCTTAATTTAAATATGTTTCCACAGTTGGATACTGGAAAATGCAAGTATCCCTGCATGAAAATGGGAATATTATTATATTAAGAAAGATTTTGACATGACTCTGCTGTAATCAATGCCACTATTGCTATCCTTTCAATAAATGGGTATCCTATCAATTGAAACTTTGGAGCTCTGCATATAGGTTGAAGAAAGTCAAGAAACCCAGCAGCTAATTGAGCTGCATACGACGTTTGGGATGAATTTTTAGTTTTGTTTTTCTTTTTCTTTTTATTTATGTATTTATTTATTTTTTTGAGGTTAGCTCTTTCATAGTTTTGGAAATTTTGCAACGGTGACATTGTGAATTTGGCTTAATGCTCTAAAGCCTCTAATTTGTTTTAATTTGTGGACATGTGTAATGATTTTTTTTATGCTTTTATTATGTTTTATTATTTAGGAGCTGGAATACATAGCGGAAATTATACACAAAAATTAAGGAAAAATGAAGGAAAAAGTGCTGATATTCTCGTTTATCTAATTGTGTTTTAAGAGTTATAATTTTTAAAAAATAAATAATTCAATTAAAAATATCAATAAACCAATTTAACAGAAGAGGTAGCTATTAAACTGTAATTAACAATTGTAATGTACAATTTTAATTTGTCAAAGAAAAAATAAAGTGAGAATTACCACAAAGCCATTGATTTTTTTTAGAGAAATAAACTGTTGATTTTGTAATATTGTTTCTTTTATATCATTTTATGGTTAACAATAATAATTTTTTATATCATTATTATTATTACTTTTTTACTAAATTTATTTTTAAACTATTTAAATATAGTTTGATACACAAATATCTTGTGTTAATACAGAATTTAAAGAAAAACTATATCTAAAAAGTGTAATATATGCCATCTAACTTGATAATTATATCAATTTTCACAACTCTTAATCTTGAGGTCACATAAATTTATATTTTATGCTATTATACTTTAAATTTAGCTATAAATTATTATTAGTCATATTATTAATTTTATAATTAGTCAAAAAATACTGTCCAAAATATAAAAATGTCTCATTTATAAATTATAACCTTCAAACAAGGCTATTTTCGAAATTTTCTATATTCTTGAATTTTAAATTCTAAAAATAATATTACTTGTAGTCATAGGGTTTATGATGGTTATTAGTTATATATTATAATACCTTTTTAAATATGAATCTTTAGGACAATCAACATTATAAATATAAAGTTTTGATCTAGAACACTGATTGTCCATTTCTTTTCCATTTCCATAGCATTAATACATATGTGTTTTTCAATTTAATTTTACAGACTCAACTTATAAAAAAGAAAAAGTATTGTAAAATATGGTGCTATACTGCTATCACATGGATCTAACCATATCATCATACTATGTTCTAAAGAAAAATGATGTAGAATTTAAAAAAAAAAATCTTTATCATAAATAGAAAATTTTGATTCAAAGCTTTTTCTACGACAAAAGATTATATTTGGTGGAAAGAATAAATACTTAAATTACAAAATAAGGATCGTCAGAAATTATTTTTAATATGAAAATGGAGATGGTGTTTTAGTTGAATATTTATATTTAAAGTGCATTACAGTACTGTGGAATTCATTCAACACGCTCCCCATGTGTTGCACCACGCCCTCACGTGTTGGCCAATACGCTGCCACGTGTCCAACACGCCCCCACGTGTTAGCCAAGATGCTGACATGTGTCCAACACGCTTTCCATGTGTTATACCACGCCCCCCACGTGTTGACTTTTCACCTACAAAATCCACCCATATGTAATTATACCAAATAATTCCATTTCCCAAAAAACACCAATATTTCTTCCGTATAAAAAAAATCAGCCAAGGATCGTATTGTTATTAATTAACATATTTTTTTTAAAAAAATTGTATTGTCTCAAAAATAATAACAATTACTTTTAACAATATGACAGACCAATTTAAGCAAAAGTATCGGTTGATGAGTTTGGGTTGGGAAAAAAAGGGTGTAATTATTTTGTCGGTTTCTACTGAATAATACAACTGACATTTGGGCATGGCTTGTGCCCGGATTCATCAATACATCTATCTTATATAGTTTAATTTCTTCATTTTTTTTTCTCTAAAAATTAAATAATATTTTTCTTAAAGTTTTACGTATAAGGTAGCACTGCTTACATGGTTTGGCCATTTTGATGAAAAAGAATGGGACAGTACAACAGCTTTATATATATAATAATATAATATATCTCTTGCAGGACAGTATGTATTGTATTGTTTGTCGTAATAAGATTTTGTGACATGCACATCCCTCAGTTCACTCTTCTTTGTTTTCATTATCGGACTTTTGTATATGCTCCACTGTGTTCTTTTGTCCTTATTATTATTCTTAATTATTTCAAAATATATTTCATGCTATATATGCCTAGAAATAAATTAGTGTCATGATGATGCTACTACATCATTTTATTCTTCGACATTCTTATTCATTTCAATGATCCACAGAAAAATAAAATTACATTACAAAATCCTTTACATTACATAATACTTTTATTTAAGGGCCAAGTATTTATGTCAATTATTTAATTTGTCATATATTTTCTGAATTTAAGCTTTCATGAGAAAGCTTTCTTTGGTGGTTAAGAAATTAAGTATCCATACTTAAAACAGATCATTTAATTAAGGGCAAATCATTAGCCTTGTTTCATTATATATACAAAGACAAGTATTCCTTGGTGAAATATTATTAAATACTTTATTTTTCGGTGGAGATAACAATAGTGTTACATTAGGGTTGATATTTTACATCTTTTATATATCATACATTGTTTAAATAATTATTATAATATTGT
>NC_029773.3:88983755-88988556 GCF_000817695.3 Arachis duranensis | reverse complement strand
ATATCGAAATATACTATAAAAAAAACTTTCGCATGTATCATTTGCTTTAATGGGTCCAAATAGCGATATATCATGTTTTTTGTTATTTGAAGAATATAAATTTAATATATCTTATTGAAATATAGATAAAATGTCATTAAAATTTTAAAAATAAAATATTTTAGAAAAATTGAACAAAGATACTAATAAGATTAACTGATTAAGTAAAAAAAAAGTAAAAAATGTATTAACTTTAATTTTAATTGTATAAATAAAATATGGGAAAATATTTCAGTAGTACATTAGTACTAGGAGCTACTTTCTTTTAGCTACCAACTCTAATAAAGTCCGTTAAATCACCCATATCTAACCCCCTATAAATAAGACAAATCTATACGTCCATGTCATGCTTTAAATTTTTGGTTTTTAGTCCCATAACAGCAGTTATGTAAAGTCTGTTTTGTACAGTCTTTACTTCTTTGTTATTTTTGGCAATAGAGAGTTATTTGACTGAAATAATAATAAAAAAGAGATTTCTATTATTTTTTTATTTCATGATTCATGTATTCGGAGCAACTTTTTTCTGTTGATTTATTGGTCTCTGAATTTCTTTCGCTTATTATTTTTTGTGTGGGAGAGAGCTGAGTGCATCTCACAATGATGGGAAAAGAGATGAGTTTTTTATTGCTATAGTGTGAACAAATCGGTCTCTCTGATTTGTTATATTTTTTAAATCAACAATCACAAATCGGATGGTCCGATTTGTGTTTTTAAAAATAAAAAATTAAAAAAAAAGATTAAAAACACAAAACGAACCATGCGATTTGTAGTTTTTTTTATCAAATAAATCGGATCCTCTGATTTGTACTTTACTTTTTTTCAAACAAATCGGACCGTTCGATTTAAATAAAACACCATATAAAAAAAATACATAATCTTTCCGTAACAATGTATTACACATATATTTATACAATATTAAAAAAAATTAGTTTATTCTTTTGTCCTAAAGTAGAGAATTTTATTATTTAATTAATCACATCAAAAACGTTTCAACGAGGAAATCTAATTGAAAGAGCGAGTGCATCTTGTTAGGACTTGGAATGGAGATCACGCGCGGTTGAGCTGGTTGAGATGCGCGTGGAGGGAATTCCCATGTCACGTACATCAATCTCTGGCTCTCTGCAACGTTTACCTTTGCAGATGCAGTCATCACTACCATCCCACGTTAGTGGGTCCCACAAGTGTAATAGGTTAATTGTAGTAGTAGTAAAGAAGTAATATAATTTTGTAGTAATTTAATTTTTTATTTTATACAAAAAAACTGAAAAAGTTATCACTTTTTAGTTTTTAAGAAGGAAAAAGTAAAGTATTTTACTATTATTAAAAGAAAAAAAATTTATTTTTTATAAGAAAAAAAAACTTATTTTGCAAAAAAATATACATTTTTTTTAAAAGAAAAATATATTAAAGTCTGTAATATAAGAATCTTAGATTTTGGCAGTTATATGCAATGCTTTAGAAGAAAGTTATGGCCATGAATCAGATTATCGTGTGCAGCAGCCTAAAATTAAGCATATTGTTTAAATATTATTATTTATTTCTCTGCATCTTTTTATACCTCCCCTCTTAGTAGGTTAATTATCAAGTTAATTAAATATTATCATAAATTTTGAGACAAATTTATTAGATAGATAATTTTTTACATATTTTTTATTAATTTAAACTTTTTAAAAAAATTATGACAAAATAAATTAAAAAAATTTGAAAACTAACGTTTCAAGTCAGATTTTTTAAAATAAAACTTTTAATAATGATGATGGAATATTTGTTTCACCGATTTTTAATTTTATTATTTAACTAAATATTTTGACTAGTCTTAACGATATACAATTAGATATTATTAGCATAAAATCCTTTTGCATAAGTTAAATGCTTGATAATATTATAATAGAGTACGTATAGGGGGAAATTGAATTTTTGTTGACTAGAAAGTTTCACCAAAATTCAGCTTTCTACAATTCTACTTATCGAAAATTATTATTCTTATGGAAAAGGTGTTGGTGTATTGGGAGAATATTGGGGGATGGGGGAATTTACCGGATGGTGGAAGTGGTGGTCAACACGCAGGGGCGAGATGACGGGGCCGGAATGCATCGTGGCACACCACGCGGGGGCGAGCTGACGTGGCCGACATGCAGTGACTGGCACCACGCAGGGGCGTGGTGGAGCTGGCGTGGCAGAGTCCCGATGCACCACGGGGGGCGTGCTGAAGCTGCTGGCATGCAGGGGATATGTCTCATCCCGGTAAACAGCATGCAGAGCTTGAAGCTCTATATAAACGAAGAAGCTAGCGTTACAAATATATAGATAGAGAGTGTTAGTGTTAGTGAGAGTGGGAAGGAGAGCTTACTGTTGCTCCATATAAACAGGTGAGAAGTGTTCTTCCAAGGAGGGCTGTTTTGGTTGCTCACCCTTCACCGCCTGGAAAAAAAAGGAAGAAAAAAAATATTATTTTATTTTTATTTTAAAGAATGGTTCGTGATTATAAAACTCCAGAGGAACATATTATAAATTATTTGGATCATCCAATCTATGTAAGTTGCTTGCGTGGCCAAATCCTGATCCGCCACATCATCATCACGCCCCCACGTGATGCCAGCGTGGCTAGTTCTTGCTCCGCCACATCATCATCACGCCCCCACGTCATGAGTTAGCACGCCTCCGCGTTTTGCCACCGTGTCTCACTCATCCTGCGCCACGTCATCTCACCTGACACTCCACGCAGCCACCACGCCCCTGCGTGTTAAACATAGATCCACCATCGAGTAAAACACGTTATTCCTCCATTACTAAGCAAAACACCAATCTAATTCCCATATAAAAATTATTGAGCCTCTACTTATTATTTGATCAACATTATTGACGTAGAAAATTTTCCTGGAGTAAAAAGGCAATATTATTTTGGGAAAGTATGAGAAGCCAATAAAATATTTATACAATGCGTAGAGGTTTATGGAGTATTAGAGGTATAATTATTAGTGTTACTTTTTTTCATTAGCTGAAGTTTTTGGGATGAGTGGTATCATGACATGGTATTAAAACGTTAGATTCGAAAGGTCAAGAGTTCGATCCTTTGTGACCCTCAAAATCCATCGTACACATTGTACAAATAATTCATTGTCTCTGATGTCATTCTTTTTTCTCATGTGATGAAGTGAGTTGGCATACAAGGGATGCCTACACGTTATTTTTTTTTTCTGGAACTCTTCTATTTCTATAAAGGGGTGTCAGGTTTAGATTTAGGTAAGGTTTTTACCCTTTTTTTTATTTTTAATATTGGATTAACAATAGTGTTTTTTTAAAATGTGACCTAATGTGATATTTTTCTAAAATGTGGGATAATTTAATATACGAAATACAAATCGGACCGTCCGATTTTTAGGTACACAAATCGGACCGTCCGATTTCTGTACTCGGACCGTCCGATTTGTGTTGAAAAAATTAAAAAAATTTGGAGTACACAAATCGGTCCCACTCCACTATCCATGACCCATGCAAAACTGTCCAGTCATGCTGCTGCACTCCGCGAAGAGCAAGGCAATGCTGGTCCAGTGGAATGTCCCTTGCTCCTTGCGGGGGAGGCTGTGCGAATCCAAACTGATGCATCACTCGGTCCGCAGGGTGCCATTCGATACACTCGAACGACAACAACGGAGCAACGGTATCACACACATCAAGATGTCCATGTAACTCACCGGGTATGATCATTCCTTCGTATGGCCGCCACTCAAACTGTCACATATAATTCGTACGTCATAACCCTAACATTAATGTTTGGAAATAGGAATAACAAGTACCATAAATATTTACCTCCTGTATGTAGTCTATATCAACCCTAAAATTCACTACGGTCTTCGCTAACCACGATGTGGTCCGTTCCGAATGGCTCCACCTGATACATCATACGTTAAAAAAATTTACATAAGTAACCTAAATGGAATATGCATAGCGAATATAATCTCCGACAAGAACCATAAATATTTACCTCATGGCAACTGGTATCTCAGCAGGTGGAAGGGTATGTCTCGGTACCGGCGCAAGACACGGCATTCGCTCCCATGCCCAAACAAACAACAGATTAAGAGGACCATCCATCTCCTTCATATCATATCGTGATGCACGGCACAATGCTCTGTAAAGATGTGCAAGACATGCTGACCCCCAACTATACGTATGGATCCGCTCGAAATCGCGAATCAACGGTAGATACTTCGCGTGGGCGTATGCGGTCGACTTATCTGTGAATAGGGTCGACCCTAACAAACAGAAAATCTGGCATCTAACGTATCTCCTTATGGACTGTTCAGTGTCCAACGGCTCCGCATCTCTGATACGTCGAACCCAACCAAGCTTTATATAGGATTTCGAATTACCACTGACTACTGGTTCACGTCCAAATACTGCCATGCTCTGACTTCGAACGAAGTCACTACTACTGTCAGTTCATCCACTCACAGGTTCTCCATCGATTGGTAAGCCAAATATATGTGCGACATCTTCCAATGTCACTCTAACCTCACCCACCGGCAACACAAAAGTGTGACTCTCCGGCCTCCACCTTTCAACCAAAGCAGCTAATAAGGGGTGAAATCCTCTTATCACCCCAATCCTCGATACGTGGTAGAATCCCGTGGCGCATAAGTAATTTTCCACCATCGGATTCCACGTCTGTGGCGGATCCAGTTTACGCACCAACAAATTCCTGTTAGGCTGCATTAACAAAAATATATTTATTAGATAAATTATAAATATAAATTTTTTA
>NC_029773.3:88962236-88983549 GCF_000817695.3 Arachis duranensis | reverse complement strand
TTTTTTTATTTATTTACAGATTATATATATTTATTTTACTATATTATTTTAATATTTTATGGTAGAAAAAATATATTTATTATAGAATTTTTATTATTATATCATATAATATACATTTTATTCTAGTATATTTTTATAACATAACACTAATCCAAAATTAATAGAAAAATAAAATATAATTCTAAAATAATATGTTAAATAACAAAAAAAAAACAGAAATTTAACACATAATAAAATTATAAATTACCAACTTACATGAACTGGATGATCCAAATAATTTATAATATGTTCCTTCGGAGCATCATAATTACGAACCATTTCTTCAAATAAAACCAAACTATTTTTTTTTCCTATTTTCCAACCTTTCTCTTTTTTCTACAGCAACCTTCTTCCCCTCTATGTAATGTTAAACCCAAAATCACTCTAAGAAACACTCTTCTTTCTTCTACTCTCCCTAACACCTGCTGAAATTTATCTATCACTACACACTTCTACTGCTTCTACTGCTTGTATATGTAAGCATGGGAAGGTAATGGAGCACCAGCTTGCTTGCTGTTTCCCGGGGAGGAAGACTGTTCCCTGCATGGCAGCAGTCAACACGCCCCTCCCGGTGGTGCAAAGCATTGGAACTCTGCGACGCCACGTCCTTCATGCCCCCCCCCCGGTGGTGCTCGGCCTCCTGCATGCTTGCCACGTCACCACGCCTCCTGCGTGGTGCTTGGCGTCTGACACGCGGCTGATGAGCGAGTCCAGCACGCCCCCTGCGTGGTGGATGCTCCCTCCATCCTCCGGTAAATGACCCCATTCCCCCATAACCTGCAAAAACACCAACACCTTTTCCATAACAAAAATAATTTCTACCATACAAATGGAAAAATTTTGCTGAAAATTTAAAAGGACGAAGATATGGGTTGATTTATTGATTGATATAAAAATACGGGATTTGTTGGTTTAAAATATAGATATCCTGAGTCTAACTCGTTAGTGTAGGTAGTATGAAAGATGGGAAGTTATGGAGCACCTTTATTGGTTAATTTTTTTTGTTATGAAAATAAAAGTGGTGATATACTTTAATATTGTAATTTTTTGTGTTTTTTAAAATTGTAGAAAGTACACAAATCGGAGGATCCGATTTTTGTGCTTCAAATTTTTTAATTTTTTTAACACAAATCGGACGGTCCAATTTGTGTACCTATCAGAAATCAGACGGTCCAATTTCTACTTCTCTAATTAAATAATTTCACATTTAAATATAACATCTCAACAATTCACATTTTAAAAAACACCACTACCACTACAATATTAAAAATAAAAAATTTCACCTTTATTAGTAGAATCCAAATTAGTTTGGAAGTGAAAATGGGAAAAACAATTTCAAAAGTGAGCAAAGCTTTTTAAAATGGCCAAAGTGTTTTAAAATACTTAGTAAAAATGAAGAAGGCAGTAGACTTGTTTGTTTATATGAGATTTTAAGAAAAAAAAATATAATCTTATAAACAAATAAAAGTTTTTTTTTATATTTGATATAAAAAAATTTATTTTATTAATTAATTATATTTTGTTATAATAATATAAAATCACTTTTTTTTGTTTATTTATTACACATCAAAAATATTTTTTCAAGAAAATAAAATTTAAAAATATAAATTGTAACACTTCAAAAAGATATTTTTTATTTTTTTTTAATATTTTTATTTTTACTATTAAAATTTTGTTAAATACATTAAAAAATAAAAATAAAATAAAAAGATATTTTTTCAATGACACCCAAATAAACATAATGTGACTTTTGTATTTAAATCTTCTGAAGTGAAAAAGTTAATACAATGATAAAATGAGTAGTTAATCACTATTAATTTTATAATTTTTTAATATATATCTATATTACTATCTTAATTAATTTAAAAATGATTAACTACTTACTTTATTATTTTACTAATTTTTTCATTTTAAATCATCTTGATCGTAACAGTTGGTGTGAGTAATTAGTAAAGATTAATATTACTAATATTTTAATCAAGAATTGGTTAGGTTGTGAAAACATATGTATTTTTAGAATAATTATTACAATAATAACCTATAAAAAATTATCTAATTTACAGTCATTTTTGACAAAAGTTTAAATAAAAAACAGCCTCAAGCACATACATAAATTTATTTTTCTGTATATTATTGTCTCCGTAATATTTAAAAATAAAATTTAAACTTCTTTCTGATATTTAAAATTCAAATACAAAAATTTATCAATTTGTTTAATATTAAATTAAAAAAATCAAAATTATAATCTAAACAAATCCAAAATTATGTAAACAACATCATAATCAAATAAAAAAAAAAATCCAAAACTCTATACCTTAAATTATAATCCCTAAACATAAACAACAAAATTCTAAATTCTAAATAATAAAATCCTAAATTATAATTTATAAACACTAAAATTCAAAATTTTAAGTGCATGTTTAGGCGCCATTATTTTGATAAAAAAATTTTTTTAACAAAAAAATATATTTTTTTATTTTTTAGTATGTTTGGCAAATTTTTAGTAGTAAAAATAAAAGCACTAAAAAAACTAAAAAATATATATTTTTTAGAAGCTGTAATTTATATTTTTTAAATTTTTTTTCTTAAAAAAAAAGATGTTTTATGTAATAAATAAACAATAAAAGTACTTTTATATTATTATACCCAAATATAATTGATAAATAAAAAGATCTTTTTGTGTAAGATACCCAAACATAAAATTATTTTTACTTTTTCATAAAAATTTTTAAAAAAAGATAACTCAAAAAAGATATTTTCTTAAAAATTCACCCAAACAAATCTTAAATTTTAAACAACAAAATTCTAAAATGCAAACAATAAAACTAATCTTAAATTCTAAAATTCTAAATTATAAAATTCTAAATCCTAAAATACCTATTAGTTGTGATATTTCAAGATTTAAATTTGTATGTTAAATCTAAGTGCGAGTAATTTTCTTATAAAATAGTTGACTAAATTTTAAAATAAGATAGTCACCTAAAAAAAATAATTATAAATGTTAAATTAAATTGTACTTACCTAAAAAAAAGCGACTTAATAAAATATTCATTTTATTATATTATTTGATTAAAAACTGATGAGTGATGGTTGACGCTTTTTAATTTCAATATGGTACCGGAACTTCTAACAGACGCCGTTATGGCGGAGGGAGGGGAATGACGAGAGTGTGGTGTCAGTGACCACCCAACTCGCACCGTGCGAGTTCCGTCCAGCAAATCTCACCGTGCGATTGCCACCACCGAAGACACGTGTCGCGTAGCAGGAGCCACACCAATTCGGTGCCCTTATAACAGCTCCCTCACTCATGCATTAACTTCTCTCACCCTCCGAGACATCACTCTCCCAGCTTTCGTTTCCAAACCTGAAGCCCCCATTGCTGTTCATCTTCCTCCTCTCATTTCTGCATGTTTCAATACATGAAAGAATGCCCAAAAAAAATAAAACTAGAGATGTTGATCGACCTGAGCTTCATATCATGCATTATCTCAGTCACTCTGATTATGTAAGTTTTTTTTTAAGGTTTTTAAATTTTTTTATTTAAAAGTATTAATGTAAAATATTTATTTGTTATGATTGTTGTTATTAGAAGTGCAAATTAGAAATATCCATAGGATAGAATGATTATTACTATTTTTTAGGATTTATATGTATTTTTTAAGATTTTTAGAATTTTTGGAATTAATTTTTAGAATATAAGTATTATTATTGTTAGTGAAATTATTGTTATTATTTAGTAAGTTTGGGACGTTTTTTATAGAGAGCACGGAAATTTTAGAATGTGAATTTTGAATGTTTTGTATTATTATTATAGTTATGTTTATGTTTAAATATTAATATAAGGAAATTAAAAAAATTGGAGCCCCAACGGTTATAATTGTAAGTGATATTGAGAATAGGTTTAATTTAATTTTTATAGTTATGTTTATGTTTAAATATAAATATAAGGAAATTAAAAAAAAATTGGAGCCCCAACGGTTATTATAATTGTAATATTGAAAATAGGTTTAATTTAATTTTTATAATTCTTTTTAAATTATTAACTAGGTATATTGTAATGAATGAAGGTAAATGTTTTTGTTGTTGTGAGTTAGTCTTAGTTTGGGAAACTATTAATTAGTTAGTATGAATGAGGTTCCAAAAAGAATTTAGGCATAGAGTGATTGTTATAAATGTTTTTTATAATTCAGTGAAATATCTTTAGTTAACTAATGGTATATGCAGTAGTAGGTGGTTAGTGGGTATTATTACATATTATTCAAGATAAATGTGTTACTGTGCAGAGATTTAATTAGGTATTTATGTATTAGTTATCATTATCATCAATAGTTGTTGTGGTATAAAATATTTTTATTTTAGTAGTAAGCTAGTAAGTGTTAAGAAGTTGAGTAATACTTTGTTATGAACTTTGCAGAAGTTAAGAATGTTGACATGTGAGCATCCTGTTCCTCCGGATCGGTACAATGATAGGGTAGAGGAGCATCTACGACTTACTGGCTTTTACCATGCATCACAGATTGGGGTAGTCCAATGTCAAAAGGCATTGGTGAATGTGCCGTCACTCTTGAAGACGTTGCTCTAATACTTGGTCTTCCAACGGACGGACTTCCAGTTACAGGGATGACATTGAGTAGTTTCGAAGCGTTGGAGGCTGAGTGTTTGCATCAATTCGGAGTTGCACCGCGTAAGTCGGAGTGTAGAGGCAGTTGCATTAAATTGAGTTGGCTTCGGGACCTTAAAGAAAATTTACCCTTGACTGATGAAGTTGGTATACAGAGGTATGTCAAATGCCACATTATGTTGCTTATCGGGACGATCTTGTTTGGGGATAAATCAGGTGCAGCAGGTGTGCACTGGAAGTTTCTTCCATTGCTACGTGAATTTGGTAGTATTATACAATACAGTTGGGGATCTGCATGCCTAGCACACCTCTATAGGGCATTATGCCGGGCATCTCGAGTTGACTGTAAAGGCATAGATGGCCCACTAACACTTCTTCTCGGTTGGGCTTGGATGCGGCTCCCATATCTATCGCCGGTTCCTAGGGAGCCCCGCAGTTTCCCGCTAGCAAACAGGTAATATAATTATTAAATGTACCACTTTATTTATATTTATAACTCAGTTATCAACATTAAATGTATCGTATAAGGTGGCGGAACTGGGAGCGGGGTGACCGACGATATAGATATATGAAGTTAGCTGACTTTAGGAAGGCCTTTGATGAACTTCAGGAAGGCGAGGTGAGTATTTATTAAAGTAGTATTACTTTCCTATTTAGGGCCTGTGTAAATCTTATGAACCATTGTTAATGACTTTAGGAAGGCCAGGTGTGTTTTAATTAAAGAAGTATTAGTTTCGAATTTGGGGCGCGGGACAAAATTATGAAGCATTTTTATTGTTATTGGTATTGTGGATTGTAATCATGAGTTTCCTTTATTTTTCCCAGTTTATATCGGTTGCTTATGCTGTGGATCGCGTGGATCCAAACATAATACCTGCTGAAATCTATATGCACTCGGTTGTGTGGAGCGCTACAGTGCCTTTGGTATCATTTGAATGTATTGAGTGGCATGCTACCGATAGGTATAGGCGACAATTCGGACTCGTTCAGGGAGTGCCTGAGGAGGTGCGGAATCTAGATAAGGCGCATGGAGAAGTCCTCACTGGTCCTAAGAATTTTAACTGGGCCACGGCACCTACTCATTACATGTGGGTGATGCATTGGACCAACAGGTATCATCACGTTCTTTCCGAGCTTCCCATTCCTTCACAGCCTCAGTTGGAAACTTATATGCATTGGTACCGAGGAGAATATGGGAACCGCTTGTGTTTGTCAAATCTTGTGGGTGAAGAGGATGATGAAGGTAATCAGGATTTGGATGGTGGTAATCATGATATGGATGAGGGTAGTCAGGATATGGATGATGACAATGATGAACAGGAGCCACATTCGCCTGAGGTACCACCTACGAATCCGCTTCCACAAGAACAACCTCAGTTCTCAGGCCAGTATGTACCGCAGTCACACTTCAACCCATCATTTACGCATCATCAACAACATTGGGGTATGTCACAGTTTGATCCAGGCGAAGGCGGTTCTTTTAGCCAGTTGCTTGGGCTTATGGCTGGAGAAGGAGGACAGTCTCAATTTGGCCATCAAAATGAGTTAATGCCAGGGAGGCATTCGTTGGATGCGAGGTATCCAGGCCATACTTCATCGGTTGCATCTGGAGGATTTGTATCTGTTGACTCTAGTAGGAGTGACGGTGGACGCGGAGTTTTTAATAGCCAAAATCCGTACGTTATTTCCATGGGACTCATTGAGGAAAATGATAACACACTCCAGCAGGAGACCGATGCGTATATAGTGGACAACCCGGATGCCGAAGATGATGATGAGGACGATGAAATAGAGGAGTTCGATGAGGACGAAGAGTCCCGTAATGATGGTATTCATATTTTGTATTTTGCTTTACATGATAGGGTAGTTATTTATTGTGTGGTCATAAATGGTATATTTGTTTGTGTATTCTTGGATAATATGTGGTATCTTTGTTGACTTGAGAACCTACTGTACTATATTTAATTGTTTATATATTATTGTGAACAGGTCAGGCCCGCACTCCGGATGACCAAGCCAAAGGTTACAACCTTAGGATTGATCCCCCACGTCGTAGCGCTAATCGATACACTCCATCTGTTTTCAAAAAGGCGGCCAAGAAATGCAAGAAATTGGTGAACGATGTAAAGTGGTCAATTAGAAAGTAGTTGTGGTGTATTGTATGTTTTGGACATTAGGTACTAATGTATTTATTTAAGTTTTAAGCCTGTCGACTTTGTTTAGAATAATTTGTATGTTTTGGACATTAGGTACTAATGTATTTATTTCCATTTTTAAGCATGTCGACTATGTTTAGAATAATTTATATGTTTTGGACATTAGGTACTAATTTATTTATTTAAGTTTTAAGCATTTCGATTTTGTTTAGCCAGATTTGTATGTTTTGGACATTAGGTACTACTGACTTGGAGGATGCTAAGATATCTATTGTACCTTTAGAGTATCCATGAATTTATTATGAAATATATTTCATGTATTTACATGCTACAGGTGTTAAATAGAACTACTGGAGTCACTTCTTTTTTATATGGAAAATATAATTTATTATATAGGCTCTATCTAGAAAGAATATGTATATATAGTTATTGAATTCAGTAAGTAAATTAAATAATAATAATGCTACCATAATTAATCTTGCTAATAATATTTATTTTTCGAGCATATATAATATTTGGTGTTGTTAAGTAGTCGATATTAATAAATAATACATATTAATAAATACTTGTAGTAGATATTAATATAATACATATTAATTACTTACCAAATTATTATAAGTTAAAAATAGTTACTAATTTAACATAAAAGCAAAATAAAAACGTCATGCAATGTTACATAAATACGAGTTTCCGAGTGATATTATACAATGTTAGATTTATCAGGTCAATTTAAATCACATTGTCAACTTATGCCATGCTATATAATGCTACGCATATCATATCATCTGAGACTGTGAATCTACTGAGCATTTTCGCCGGCATTTGCACCAGATGACTGACGGCATCTGCTACGAGTATGTCCCTCAGCTCCACATAGCCTACATCGCCTAGGACGACATAACATTCGCGTGTCCATCTCATTTAAGAAGCGAGTCATCTTGGGGCGACCTTTCGTGACGCGCCTAAGGTACGGATTCGGTACGAACCGAGGTCCATTGTAAGCTGGCCATGTTGTAGGATTACCTAGTGGCCTAAACCTTGCTCGGTACACCCGCCGAATTTGGTCCATCTTATACACATCATGGACATATAGTTTCCAATCCAGTCGTTGGTTAGCACAACAAGCGAACACATGTCTGCAAGGGATCCGATCCACCTGGAACTCACCGCAGTCACATCGAAGTCCTCGTAGATCGACTGCAAATTCCATTCCACTTGGCATCTCACGCACCTCAAAGACCTCATTCAGGCGGTCAAAGCAACTGACCTGAATGTTCCCCGATGCAAGCTGGTTTGCATGCAACTTCGAAGTCACGACATCTGAGAACACATGCCCTGCACTAATCCGCGCTTCTGCCTCTGCTCTTTTTCGGGTGAACAACTCGTTTAGCCTGTAGAATGTTGCCTTCACAAGAGCAGTTATAGGCAGATTGCGTGCACCCTTCAACACTGAATTGATGCATTCCACAAGATTCGTCGTCATGTGCCCCCATCGGTATCCACCGTCAAATGCCAATGCATACTGTTCGCGAGGAATTCGGTTTAACCAGTCTGTATACGCTTCGCCCCGTTCCCGCAATCGCTGGTATCGCAGTTCGTACTCCCGCACCGTCCTTGAATATCCTGGAGGAAAGCAAAAAAAAAAAAAATTAGCTGTCGAAAGAAATCGCGTGATGGTTGAATCTATTAATAACATAACTAAATTTAGTAAATGGTTACCAATGTTGACGACCAATTTTTGGAGGTACGGTGCCTTGAATTTCCGCAGAAAGTTTGACTCAATATGCCTGATGCAAAACATATGAAAAGCTCTAGGAGGTGACCAAGCTCCATTACTGCGCTCCACAGCTGCATTGATGGATTCGTGTCGGTCGGATATTAGACCAATACCATCCCGAGTGACAACATGTTGACGAAGGTTACTTAGGAAAAAGTGCCATGCATCAGAAGTCTCTCCCTCCACAATAGCAAACGCAATTGGGACAATATTGTTGTTGCCATCTTGTGAAACTGCCACTAGCAGACAACCCTTATACTTTCCATACAAGTGAGTCCCATCCACCTGGACAACTGGTTTACAATGTCTGAATGCCCTAATACAGGGGTAATAACTCCAGAATACTCGAGGTCCGCCTCAACCAATGGCTTTATCGCTTCTGCAATTGTGAGAGAATCCAGCTTCGAATGGTCCTGTGAAATCATGGCTCGGGTACATGTGTGACTACCATTATACCTCCTTATAACCCAACAGTACTTCCTGCTGATCATGCTAACCCTGATAAGCCAATCACACCCTGATCCGTACTGCGTACACTTGGCATAAAATGTCAACGGCTCAGACTCATACACCCGGTAGTCTACACTTCGTCGTATGGTATACTCTTTTATCGCCTTAATAACAGCTTCCCTCGAACCGAACTCCATACCAACGGCAAACTCACCATCTGCGACAATAGGAATCTCTGCATTTGACAACCAGCATAGGAAAAATCAAATAAAGAGACATATATTACAAATCTGACAACACCTTATTATGTCACTCTAATTAAAACAAAAACACCAGCAAGTCATGTAAAAATTAGACCATAAAGGCCGGTTCGACCGTCGCACGACATGAACCGGAACCTAACCGGTCCGGTTCACTGGATTTTAACCGTTAACTGCGAATGATATTTACAAACTCATGTAAATTTTACCTACCTGCAGTCATATATCCCGGAAACTCCGGAACATGCATGGCTTCCAAATCCAAAACTCGCATGAATGATGGCTCCTCAAACGGCTCATCGTTTGCGAGTGCATTTGCCACCTCTGTTACATCTGGCGCCGTAGCTCCTTCACCTTGATCTTCACCTCCATCTCCATCTGGACCAACAAACTGGTAGTTACTTTCGAACTCTTCTTCGCTGTCAGTATTATAATCTTCTCGTAGAATATTTCGGTCGGCCTCAGATTGTTCAAACTCAATATACAACTCGATGAAGGAGATCTGAGCCCGGTTTTCAATATACATTGAAAACATCTCTTGCATGCTCGCTTCGTCCGTCACATATCTGCTTTGAAACTGGACGAATCCACCAAATACCTGTATGGGATATCTGTATAGAATACATGATATCTTTCTTGCTTTCTCAGAATTAATGGCTTCAGAAATCACCCCTTTCAGCTCTTCAAATGAGATGATAAAGGGAATAACAACATCTAAGGGTTTTTCACATATAAATTTTACTCCTTCCGAAGTTTGTAGTAAAATCTGACCAAAATAATACACCTTTAATAACACTCGGTCACTCATCTCTCTCAAACATATAAAAAGAAAAGAAGATAGATTTGGCAAGTAGAGTTCAACTTTGAATCACCAGATAATAATAAGGAAACGAGAAAGAAGAAACAGAAGAGTATGCAGCCGTTCAAGTTGGGGAAGAAGAAGACGCGAGTGACCTACTTCCTTACTGCGTGCTTTTATATGGACCATTTTAAGGAACTCGCACCCATCGACTAGGTTAACATGACAGAGCTAAATATTTACAACTCAAATCGCACCATGCGATTTCCTATTCAATTTCCTGGAATAAACTTCATCCCCACTCAAAACGGAGGGTGCGAGTTCGTCCCAATATCCAACCCCTACAACTCGCACCATGCGATTTGTTGCACCGTTGTAACACACCCAACTTTAAACGGAGGGTGCGATTTCAGTAGCAGAAAATCTCATTTCTCCTTATCATACAAATCGCACGGTGCGATTTCATGTAGCATAAATTTTCATTTCTCCTTCTCATACAAATCGCACGGTGCGATTTCTCCACCCTCACACTGTCAGAAAGCTATCCCACATATGCGTGTATTCCCCCATACTGCCATATCTGTGAAAAGCTCCCCTGTAGATTCCATATCGATAAAAATTAGCCGATGGTTGAAGATAAATTAATTATTCGTACTATGTATATGTTCTACTTGTTCAACAAGTTGGATAGACTAGAATGACACTGGAATCTAATGCGTAGATGATTGAAGAAGTTGTGATGTGCACATTATGTTATGCTAGTTGAATAATTAACCCATAATATTTTTTAAGGACATATTATCGCCTAACTACCTAAGATTAGCGGAGATAATCAAGATATCGCTATACATGAGGAGTATTGTTGGGAGAAGAAAAGAAGTTCAATGAGAGTTACTTTAAAACAAAGCATGAGCGATAATGTATTTAATGTTTAGAGGGGATAACATCCGTGAGTAGTATAAGGAAGCATAATGACAAAGCAGTAAAAACATCCAAATGCTACCTTATCCAAATAATAATGTATTTAATGTTTAGACGTATATAGAACATTGGTCTTCCAAAGAGTACATTGATATACGAGAAAGTCTTCCTACAGTATTTATAGCGTAGCTTCACTAGCTTGCATAATTTGTGTGAGACCGAAAACCAAGGATTTAAAGCATTACATGGACTGATGGATATAGACTTGTCTTATTAATTCATAGGGGTGATTTTAAAGGATATTTTAGAGTTGGCAGCTAGAAGTCCTAGAACAAAGTGATTTTAGTGTATTGTATTTTATTTATGTTATTTTTCTGTCTAATTCCATCCATATATACTATAAAATTATATTCATTCTACAAATAATACTCTTGAAAGAGTAATGAATTATGTCTTTAGTTTAACTTCGTAATATTGGGTGAGGATATTATATTATCACTGTTAATTATTAGCACAACATATTTTTTATTAAATAACTTTTTTTGAGGGTCTAAAATATAAAAATTTAGTTCATATGTTATTAAATTATAAAAAAAAAAATAAATATGAAGTGATCAGAAGCAAAGTTGTATATATATTAAAACCAACTCTTTTTTCTAAAATAAAAATTTATTTTTCATATTTAAATGGATATTTTTTAAGTTTTAAAATTGTTGTTTATAAAGATTTTATTTAATTTAAGTTTTATTATTTAAATTATATTAATTTGTTGCTTAAGTGTTTTTTATTATTTGAGGAATATAAATTTAATATATCTTATGTGAAATATAGATAAAATCTCTTTAAAAGATTTTAAAATAAAATATTTAAAAAAATTGAACAAAAAGTATAAATAAAATTCAAAATCTATTAACTTTAATTTTTTTTTGTTTTCCACGGTATCCCTTAATCCAACAGGCTAAGGACTAATCTGTCACGATACTATTAAGAGGGTTAAAAAAAAAATAAAATCATCTATTGAATTGGATAATATATTTATTTATTTAGACTAAAAATATCAAAATCATCTCTAATTAATAATTATACATACATTTTATTGAAAAAGGAAGGATTGAAGGTGGAAGAACAATTTTCACTACTTAAAAATTTTATATACCCAAAATAACACAAAAGAGAAGATTTCTTTTGTTTAGAAACCGTTATTGACTTCAATGATTTACAATCAAATAATATAACACATAAATAGCTATTGCCTATAGCAGTTTATGATTATATTTATTTGTACAAAGACTGCTGCTCCTCAAAAAAAAAAATATATATAGCTATTTTTGCACGTAATTTATCATTATCAATAGCTGTTTACACATTTTTTTAAATTGCTATTATCAATAATAATTTCTATAATTTTATAAAAAATTATATTTATCATTAAATTTATTGGCAGTTGTAACACTAAATTTGTTATCCATAAAATATTACTGTTGGATTTATATTTTCAACCTAAATCCAACAGTAACAAATGGCACGGAAAAAAATTTGGTGAGAACGTATTTTACCATCAAATTTAGGGGAAAAAAAATCTGACTGTAAAGTAATTAAATGAAACGCGCTGTTTTGGTCACAGACTATGCATTCGACAATAAATACACCAATAAATTCAAGTGCTTGTTTTTACCACGGATGAGCTTGTTTTCTCTATGCGAATTGCTATCTCTATCGTTCGCCACCGTCGCTGTTTGCCTTCGTCAACTACGACGCTACTCTTTCTCTTTCATCCATATATGTCTTCTTTCCTTCCTTCTTTCATTTTTTTATATTGTTGGCATTTGCTAAATTCTAACCTTACACTCCTCTAACCCCAATATCCGTTGTCATTGTCACCGCTCGTTATTTACTTAAGTATTCAAAAAATTAAACTTGAATAAAGTTTAACTAGATTAATGGTATACAATTTGATAATGTATCATTAACCGAATGGTTTGAGGTAGAAAGTGTATATGAGGTGTATGTTTAAATTTGGGGTGAAAGGTGAGAATATGGTTTTTTGAGAAGATTGAGTATGAGAGTTGAGTGAAACTGAAATTTTAATAAACTTTAATCATAAATTTTGATGTTAGAAGTTGTATGTGAACTTTGAAATAAAAGTTTCAAAAAAATTATTATGGTAAATTGTAAAATTTTGAATTTTGTTAGTTTAATCATTATTGAATTTAAATCTTTAAAATTATATATTAAAATTTATTTTTTTAAAAAATTAAAATTTAAGTTTACCGTCAGTTAAATCTGTTAGCAGTTATAAATTTAATTATTAATAAATAATATATTACTGTCAAATTTTACCAATTACAAGTTTATATTTACTGTTAAATTTGTCGATAATTAGCGGCAGATAAAAAAATCTGTCGCTAAATAATTATCGACGAGATTTATACCATCAGATTTATTCATCGCTAAATTCGACAATTCTAACGACTTTCTTATAGTGTTAAAATAAATTAATTTTTTTCATTTTTAAAATTAACATGAAATTTTTAGTTTCTAATTTTTTATACAATAAAATAATATGAATTAATTCTAAAATGATAGTATTTTGAAAATTAACCTTATAATATTGTTTTGTTATTTAAAATATTTTAATAAATTTATTTTGCTCAACCTTAGTTTTTTTTAAAAAAAAAATATCAAAATTACCATGTGTAATATAATTCGCTTTTTAATTTGTATATTGGGACTGAAGTAGTATTTTTCATCGTTATTGAGACTCTGTGTGTGATTCTCAGATATGGACGATGACAAAAGAGGAATCGGAGGCTCAGATTTACAACACCACAAATCGGAGGGTCAGTTTTCCTCAAATCGGACCCTCAGATTTGAATGCAACTGGAACACACTTCTAAGACAATCGGACGGCCAAAAACAAATCAATGAAAAATCGAACGGTGAATGCAATGATGCCCGAAATCTGAGGCTCAGATTTCACTCTTCATCAATCCAACGGACAGGGTTATATCAACAATGATCAATGGTAAAGGAGGACTCTACAATTCTGAGCCTCAGTATTGTGGATTTGTGGTCTGTAACCACGTGTGCCCCATGCACATGGGATGGGTGGGGCTTGATACCAATTGCACGAGAGTATCTCTTGCTTCTCTCTTCATTCATCTCTTTCAATTTCAATTGGTTCAGTTTCAGCAACTTTTCTTCATCCTTTACCTTTCATTGTTCCAAACTCATACATTTACAATAAATAAAAACTACAATGCCTAAGAAAAAAAATTAAAGAAGTAAATCGTCGTGAACTTCATATTATTAATTATCTTAGCCAATCTCATTATGTAAGTATTTTTGTTAAATTTTTTTCAATATAAATAGAAAAATCTGTAGGTGAAGAAGAAAAATTATTAGAATATTTGTTATTATATGATTAGATTTGTTTTATAGGTTTATTAATTGTATTTGTTAGAGTAAAATGGTCATTAGAATTTAGTTTAGTGGGTAGTTTTATTGATGACAGTTGTTGCTGGAATTTTTGATAATTTTTATTTAGTGTTAGTGGCATAATAATTTAATTAAGCACTACTAATAGAGTTTAATTTCTGTATAATTATATTAATTATTTTAGATTGTAGGAGAATATAAATTAGAATTCTTAAATTTATTTTATAGATTTAGTAATTGTATTTGTTAGTAGAATGGTAATTAAAATTTAGTGGAATGATTAAAATTATTGATACCACCTGATTAGATTTATTTTATAAATTTAGAAATGTTGATTAATAAATATAAATAATTATATTAATAGAGTGTAGTTTGTGAATAATCTTATAAATTCATTTGAGTTGTATGAGAATGTAAATTAGTACTTTTAATTTAATGTATAAACTATACTTGTAACAAAATAGACATCAATTTGAACTAATTATTGTCATAATTTAAATAATTAAGTTATTGAAGATAATTATTAATTAGTTTTTGTGTTAAAATATAAGTAATAATGGTCATTTTGTTGATAAGAAGCTTAGTGATAATGACAATTAAGTAGAGAAGTTAATTTATTTTTTGTTCGGGTGTATATTTAATGTTAGTTATAAGTCTTTGTATCCATGTATGATTAATTACCAAAAGATAACTTGAGTTAATTATTCGTCTATATTTTGTAGGGCACAAAAACTTTGAGGTGTGTTCACATGAACCCACCGGAATTATACAATCCGATTGTTGAGCCTCTTGTATGAGCCACTGAATTTTATCATGTATCCCAAATTGGAGTGATCTAAGGTCAGTCAGCTTTGGTAACAGTTCTAGTAAAGAGATGTCATCCAGATACTCATACCTTCCATCTCCCGACGGGTGAGTGCGCCGTTACGTTGGAGGATATGGCTCTAATCCTAGGTATTTTGATAAATGGTCTTTCCGTGACAGGAACAACCATGACTAGTCAGGAAGCCATGGAAGCTGAATGCTTACATCAATTTGGAGTTGCACCGAGAACGAGTGATTCCAGAGGAAGTTACATCAAGATGACCTGGATTAGAAATGTGAAAGAAGGATTAATTTTGAATGATCGAGTTGCCATGGAAAAGTATGTTAAATGCCATATATTGTTGTTGTCTGGGTCAATCTTATTTGCTGATAAATCTGGGTTAGCAGTTCACTGGAAATTTCTTCCATTGCTTCGTGACTTCTCACGGATACACGAAATTAGCTGGGGATCGACATCCCTAGCACACTTGTACAAAGCATTGTATAGAGCATCTCGATTTGATTGTAAAGAGATTGACGGTCCACTGAAATTGTTGCATATCTGGGCTTGGATTCGTATGCCGTTTCTTGCTCCGATTTCTAGAACCCCGCGGTTCTTTACACTGGCTAACCGGTAATATCAATTGTTAAATGACATTGAATATTGTGTTACTTCCTATTGCAATATCTGGTTTGAAACTTTAGTAATAAAAAAAGTGTTGACAGATGGCGTAACTGGGAGCATCATAATTGGCCATATAGATATCATATTGTTGCTTATTTCAGAGGATTGTTAGATGAAGTTCAGGAAGGTCAGGTGTGTTCTCATCCATTGATATAGAAACATCTAGATATACATGTTTCTTAATGCCTTCGTATTATGTAGTGCTTAATAATATTTTTTTATCCAATCCAGTTTGTTTGGGAAGCTTACGGTGTTGATCGAATAGAGGCAGATGTCATTCCAGAAGACATCTGTAGTCAATCAGAAATTGGAGTGCAACGGTACCATTGATATCGTTTGAGACTCTTGAGTGGCATGCGACCGATAGGTGTAGGAGATCATTTGGGTTCGTACAAGGTGTCCCACATCAGGAGAGGTCTCTAGATGGCCAACATGGTGAGATTTTGACCGAATCCAAAAATTTGGATGGTCTGTCACACACAGATTTTGGATAATGTAGTGGACCAACCGATATAGTCATGTCCTAATTCATGAGCCTGTGTCTTTGCATCATCCGTTAAAGCTTTACATGTATTGGTACCGAGGAAAATACGGGACTCATTTGCACTTGTATGAGTTGGTCTTACAAGAAGATCAAGAGGGTGTTGCTAACTCGAATCAGCCACACGAGCCCGAGCCGCAACCATCATTACAAAGGGAACAACCTCCACAGTCAACACCACTACAAGAGCAACCTCAGCCGTCTTCAAATCCGTATGTTCCTCAGACTTATTGCTCATCGCCTTTTACACCGTCATTCCAACCGTCTTCAAATCCATATGTTCCGTATGTATCGCCCTTTAAAACTGGGGACCAGGCATCATTTAGCCAGCTGCTTGACTTCATGGCTACAGAAGCAGGTCAATCACAGTCGTGTAATGTGAGTTAAGTATCCCCACCCAAATCGACGCACCAAAATGTCCTGACCCAAGGTTGGAGGTCATTGGATACCCGAATTTGGTTTCGTTCACCTTTAGGAAATTTTGGAGGCAGATTGTCTGTTGACTCAAGTAGGAGTGAAGGCGGTCGAGGTATTGCTAATAGCGAAAACTCCCATCACATCCAAATGGGTCTCATCGAAGAGAGTATGAGGGGTAATGACGTTGATGATGTTGACTATTTGGTAGACTCCCCCGAGGGTGATGACGAGGATGATGATGATGACGATGAGGAGAAAGAGGACAATGAGGACAATGAGGTCGATGATGGCCAACATGGTGAAGATGATGACTGTGGTGATGACCCTGGGCCTAGTACAGGTAAGGATATATACAGTACAATTTACTGCATAGAATATTGCTATTAGGTTGATATATATGTTATCTTAAAATTTTCTTCAAGTGGGACAGGTACAGGAACAGGTGGGACCGCATCTCCATCTATTGGAGGCAAAGGATACAACTTAAGAGCTGATCCTCCACGTCGGAGTGCAAACAGATTCACGCCGTCCATATTTACGAATGTTGCAAAAAAGTGCAAGAAGTTTTGCAAATATGTCATGGGGGAATGAGAAGGTATAATGTTAGAATATGTGGTGGAAAATATGTAGATTTTGTGTAAGAAATATCTGGACTTTGTGTAAAAAAGACATGTACTTTGTGTTGGACATATTTAGACTCTGTGTATGAAATATTTTGACTTTTATAAGTAGCATGACTAGAATGTGTTGAAAGACATAGTGCTTGTTAGTTTAATATAAAGTGACAAAGTGGCAACATAATGTATTTTGATACAACATAAAATATATAAATTTTACAAATTTGAATGCCACGATAATAATAGTCAGGTATTCTGAGCAGCACCGCCTGCATTAGAACCACCAACTTGTCGGCATCTACTGCGATTGTGGCCATCAGCCCCACATTGCTTACAGCGTCTTGGACGACGTAACATTTTTGTGTCCATCTCATTTAAGAACTGGGTCATCTTTGGCTGACCTTTTGTCACGCGCTTCAAAAAGGGATTTGGTACGAACCGAGGTCCATTATACATAGGCCATGTGGTGGGATTCCCAAGTGGTCTAAACCTATCGGACCTGGTCCATCTTGTAAACATCATGAACGTACACCTGCCAATCTAATCGTTGATTTGCACAGCAAGCAAAGACATGGCGACATGGTAAGCGGTCCACTTGAAATTCACCACAGTCATAACGACGCTGTCGTAGATCAACTGCAAACTCGCAGCCACTAGGCATCTCACGCACCTCAAATATTTCATTCTGTCTATCAAAGCAATTAACTTGAATGTTCCCGGCTGCGCGTTGATTTGCATGCAATTTGGAGGTCACGATCTCTGAAAACACATAACCAGCATTAATTCGAGCCTCCACTTCAGCCCTTTTTCTGGTGAATAACTCATTCAGTCTGTAAAATGTTGCCTTTACAAGTGCAGTGACTGGGAGATTACGCGCCCCCTTCAATACCAAATTAATGTACTCTACTAAATTTGTAGTCATGTGACCCCATCGGTATCCACCATCGAACGTCAAAGCATACTGTTCACGAGAAATTCTGTCCAGCCACCTTGTGTATGCTTCACCCCGCTCGTGTAAACGTCTGTAATGCAACTGGAATTTGCGCACTGTCCTAGAGTATCCTGCGACACGGAAAAAACAAGACATCAATTACAATGACGGTTACTATAACATGAAAACTATGTATTTATTTTAGTTACCTATGTTGACGATAAGCTTTTGGAGATATAGTGCCTTAAATTTTCTCAAAAAATTATACTCTATATGCCAGATGCAGAACATGTGAAAAGCTCTTGGAGGCGACCAAGCTCCATTACTGCGTTCCACCGCCGAACATATAGAATCGTGTCGATCAGAGATAAGGCCCACACCATCCCGTGTCACCACATGTCGTCGCAAATTACTAAGGGAAAATACCATGCATCAGAAGTCTCACCCTCGACAATAGCAAATGCAATGGGCACGATATTGTTGTTTCCATCCTGTGAAACTGCCACCAACAGACAACCTTTATATTTTCCATATAAATGAGTCCCGTCTACCTGTACAACTGGTTTGCAGTGCTTGAATGCTCTAATGCAAGGGTAATAACTCCAGAAAACTCGATGTAGCACCCGAATATTAGGAACCAAGTCATCCCCCTGATAACAAGGCATGGTCTCAAAGTGGACGGCTGCTGATGGCTCCTTAGCACACATGGCTTCAAACCGTATAGGCAGAGCTTCATAGGAAGCCTCCCAACCTCCAAATCTTTTTTTTACTGACTTTTGCTTTGCCAACCATGCTTTGCGATAACTTATAGTGTAATTAAACTTTGATTGAACTTCAGCGATGACAGATTTTACCTTTATGGATGGGTCAACCTCTACTAATGGCTTAATAGCTTCTGCAATTGTGATTGAATCCAGCTTGGAATGGTCTTTAGAAATACTTGATCTAGTACAAGTGTGACTACCATTATATCTTCTAATTTCCCAACAATGCTTCCTCCGGATTATGCTAAACCTAATCAGCCAATCACAACTTGTTCCGTACTGTGTACATTTGGCATATAATGTTTGGGGTTCTGATTCATACACCAGGTAATCTACGCCTCTTCGGATAGCATAATCTTTAACTGCCGCAATCACATATTCGCGAGAACTAAATTCCACCTCCACGACGAATTCACCATCCGCCACAACCAAAGGCTCTACAACAACAATATCATGACATAAGCACCCGGTAATCTACGCCTCTTCGGATAGTATAATCTTTAACTGCCGCAATCACAGATTCGCGAGAACTAAATTCCATTCCCATGACGAATTCACCGTCTGCCACAACCAAAGGCTCTACAACAATAATATCATGACATAAATTCATAAAAGTATATGTACAAGTATATATAAATACATACAATTTCATTAAACAAATTATAAATATATAAATTTATAATAAAATATTAATATAAAAATACATTAATATATCCATTCACGTAAAATATATAACTTTCATGTTAACAAAAGAATATAAATTATAGGGCAATTTACCATTTTAAAATAATTGGGAGAAACCTTTACCAGATTACAACAATTGAAAAGTTCATACCTTTATGTCTTGTTTCATTTTATATAGAAACCGTGGGAGCTTAGCACGGTTTCTAAATGAACATAAACCGTGCCTGCTAACCAGGTTTTATGTTGAAGAGCATTTGAATGTAAACCGTGGGAGGCAGCCACGGTTTACCCTTGGTGAATGCAATACATAAACCGTGGGAGGCAGCCACGGTTTATGAGAAAGATTTTGTGTGCATAAAACTTTGGAGACAGCCACGGTTTATACATGAGCGACTATGTGAAGTAGGGTGGCTGATAGAGAATTCGAGGAGCTTTGTGGTTTATAGAGTTAGCAAATTTATTTACGTTTTAATACGATTTGAATTGTATTAGTATATTTTTATTTTTTAATTAATTTAATTTTATATAAATAATTAGAATTTTAAATTATAAAATTTGTATTAGTTTGTAATTTAAAATTTAAATAGACATAATTTAAATTAATAATTTATAAAATTATATGTATTCGTATTATTGTACTCATATGATTTATTTTTATTATTGTATTCATATGAATATTTGTAACTAAATATAACTAACTATAAGTTTACAAATATGATACTATAACTTTACAACTATGATACTATATAAATCAATGATATGTGTAAACTTATAGTTAGTTATTGTAATTGTGTAAAGTAAAGTACTTTATAAGGATATTTATTGAAACTAATATATTAATTATTTATATACTTAATCTGGACACTATAATTTTACATTAAGATAAAAAAAATTATTAAAATTATCATGACTTATTATAATCAACTACTATTAATATTATTGCACATCATTCAGCCACTATATTTATAATTCAATGATTATAATGTAATTTGAAGTATTCCAAAGTCAAAATACATGATATAAGACATCCAACATAATTACATTGTGAATTTTACATTACACATAATCAATAGACATATTTAACAATTGTCACTGAAGTTATTAAATATAATTCAAAAATTAAATTATACCACTCAATGTTATTATCATATGATAATTTAAAATGTTGAGGATAAATAAAAATAAAAGATGAAAT
Source organism: Arachis duranensis (assembly GCF_000817695.3). Taxonomy (NCBI): domain Eukaryota; kingdom Viridiplantae; phylum Streptophyta; class Magnoliopsida; order Fabales; family Fabaceae; genus Arachis; species Arachis duranensis. The sequence goes on along the minus strand of NC_029773.3, from coordinate 88,962,450 downwards.
CAGATGATAATTAAATACATTCATATTATTTTCAAATTAAAAGAATATACTTATTTAAAATAATATGATTACGTTTATTTAAATTTAAAAATTTTAATAAGAATATGTTTATTTAAAATATTAAAATTTTAAATTTTAAATAGACCTACTTATATTAATTTTAAATTTTATTTAAAATAATATGAATATATTTATTTAAATTAAAAATTTAAAA
>NC_029773.3:88957849-88961912 GCF_000817695.3 Arachis duranensis | reverse complement strand
TTAAATGGGTAAATTGCCCTAAATTATATTATTCGGTAACCGTATAATATAACATAAGAATGTTTATAAGGTTATATAATAATATCAACATAGTATCTAAATTTAAATAAATATATACATAGATTTTAAATTTTGAATACTTGGACAAAATATATAATAGACATAGATAAATAAATATACAAATATGTATAATATAAATTATATAATCATATAATTCTTAAATATAATTTAACTTTAATATATATAATTTAATTTTATACACATCAGGATAATAATAATCATACTAATTGTCTTCAATAATAATATATAATAGTGCAATTTATATTTTAATTCTACAAATGCAGTTATACATCACTAATTGCATACAGAATCTAATAATAACCATACTATTTGACGTTAAATTTAATTATTTATATCATAAAGTTATTATATAATTATCTAAACTACATACCTGCATTAAAGTTTTTAAGATATTCTGGTGCATGCATAACCTCCAGATTCAATGCACGCACGAATGGTTGCTGATTTGCTAGTGCATTTGTCACTTCTGCCACATCTGTTTCCATGATGTCAGCAGTTTCATCGTTGTCTTCGTTTGAATGAATAACCTCATAGTTGCTTTCGAACTCTTCCTCGCTGTCATTGTTGTAATCTCTCAATTCGATATTCCGATCAGCTTCAGGATACCGATATAAAATAACTCGATATCATCTTCAGTATATGCAAATTTATTCTTTCGCAAATAACACATTTTAGTTCTTCAAATAGTATTGTAAAAGGAACAATAACATCACATGGATTCTCGCATACAGATCTAACTCCCTCAGGTGTTTGTAATAATATCTGACCATGATAATATAATTTTAATATAACTCTATCCTCCATTTTTTTTGAAAACAATGTCTCTCCTCTCAACATTACTTCAAAGTTGCAAAAATAAAAAAGAAACAAACTGAACACGGGCTTAGAACGAAGAAGGAGAAGATAAATTGAAGAAGACAAAGTGTGTGGGGGAGTATATATATATTTTACAAATCTGACCCTCAGTTTTTAATTTTAATGAATTAAAGTTTTTTTTTTAAAATTTAAAAAACTAACCCACAAATTTCAATTTTGCATTTCATATTTTTTTTTAATTCAAAACTTACCTTTCGATTTGCTTTCTTCTATTAAAGAAAAAAAATATCTAAATCTACACAAATCGGAGGCACCGATATGTTCACTCCTTAATTTAAATTTTTACATTACTAAAATCTGAGCCTAAGTTTTCTAACCCCTACAAAATTGAGGCTTCGATTTATAGTTTTTAATTTAAAAAAAAAATTAACTCCATATCTTTCAAAAACACACCAGAATTTCATATCCAAGCATAACATATATTTCAAATTCATAACTAAATAAATGAGCCTAATATAATTATACAACGTTTTATTCTAACAAGGATAGTTACTCTATTTTAAGTAGTATTTTAGTAATTTTAAAAATGTTACTTAAAGAATATTTTAATCATTTTTAAAATAAATGTTAAAAGTTATTTTAATTATTTAAAATGAATTTTGTGAATATTTTAATATTTTAAAAGTAGAATACAAGTCTTTCGACATACAATTACACCATCTTAAGACAAAAGATTTTTCGGTCTTTTTAATATTAATAATAAAATACTGTTTCTTTAGGATATTATAAAAAATTTTAATGTTTTTAATAAATTTATTTAAAAAAATATTTGAATATTTTTATAGTTAATTTAAAGAATATATTAATATTAAAGAATATATAATATATTTTTACCACAATTAATTATTTCTGCGGATAATATAGTCCACACGTTAATTTATCATAAACAATATATGTATTAAATCAATACGTATTTATTTTTTAACGTATCGTGGCAATCATTTTAAAAAATTATTGTAAGAAATTCACAGCTGTCAACCACATTCAAATGAACCCCGAACCCGTACCTCCGTCCTGGCTTGTCCATTGATCGGGTCCCATGATAAATAACAGCTGGCTAGCATCAAACCACAGGAGGACAAGGCTGGTATTATAAACCGGGATTGTTAGGTGAAGGGAGCAACACGTCTAGTCTCCACTCTCCACAGTCTTCTACATAGAAAGACTCCCAGTGTTTCAATAAAGTGCAATGGAACATATGAAAACTTTCCAATAACATATAGTTAAATATAACCTACACAAATTCCCAATCTCATCTCACTTTCCTCTCACCGTCACCAAACACCACCATTCTCATCCATTCTCTGCGCCGCCACTCCGGAGGTTGCTCGCCGCTGACGTTCCTCGGTCGCACTCTTCTCTTCATCGTCGCTCTCGTTTCTTCCTCGGTCACGGTCCACGCTTCCTATCGCTCGCCTCCTCCCCGTTTCACCGATCTCCTCACCTCTGTTCATCATCTCTGTTCCAGTGTTCCTCGAGGTTCATTGTCACCGCTCTGGATTCTACTACTGCTTCGGCTGCTTCTGTTCCAGTGTTCCTCTGTTCGTCTGGTTTCTTCTTCTAGCTTCTGCTTCTACTACTGTTTCTTCTAACATTTTTACTTATTTTAAAAATATTATTTTAAATTCTATATGTTTGTATCAATAAATTCATCTATCTTTATATCAATCAGTTCCCTCTCAAGTCTCAAATCTCACCAACAAACTCCATTTGCTGCTCTCTTCTTCTTCATTGATGAGTTTGTTCTGTTTTCAACTATCACTCAAACTATCACACCTCCTTTACTTTCCTTTTCTTCTTCACACCATCTCTTTTCTCTTTTCTTCTGTATGGATGAATGGTGTCTCTCTGTGTGTCCCCAATTCCCAAAAGACGTTCACAGAGTTCCCGGTAATTTTTGTTTTCTTTCGATTCCCGTTTTTGGTTTCTCCGCTAATTCCGTGTATATGGGTTAGTTCATTCCTTCATTTCTCCGTATGCGCAAACAGAAAGAGGAAGAAGTGAAACGATGTCTTCAGAGGCGGGGAGGTAGGAGCCGCTGACAGAGGTGCGAGCAACTGAATAATTCCGATCATGATGCACTGAGAGCTGAATATTGTTGATTGGGTATGTTAAGAATATGGGTTAGTTTTTTGTTTGCCATGGTTCAGAATTCATTTTACTATGATATATTTTTGTCATTGTGCATTTTTTTCTGTATCAAGTTTCTGTATCTAGCTAGTTTTTGTTTACCGAAAACATAACTATCAGGTTGCTTCCATGGCTTGCTTGCTAGTGCTCACTTAGTGTGGTTTTTTCATTCCTTGTGTTGCATGTTTATAAAAAACACTTTCATGTATATTCCACTTGATTGATTTCATGTTAAAGCTAGCATTACATGTATTTCTTTTTTAACTTTCTTGAAGCTGCATCTTTTATATTTGGATTGGTGGCTAGGATGGTCCTGCAGCTATTGTCATTGGGAATGGCCTCGCATTATCATGGACTGGTGTTGTTCTGTAGGTAAATAACCTCACTACTATATGCTTTTTTTTCCCTTTATCTTTTTCTTTTCCCTAAGAAAAAACAAAACTTTTGAAGGTTTGAATATCTGAAATTTTGGTATAATTTCACAAAAAATAGCCAATTTTTGTTACAATCAAGTATCTATTTATTTTATCTTCTCCCTTTCCTTGGGAGGTAGACTTAATTTTAAAATGTTACTTTGGCGAAGTAATTGCAATTTTCTTCTTGTAGCTCCCATTTGCTGATTAAGTGTACTAATACCAATTAATATTGTGGATTAAAATTTTCTATTGTAATTTTCTGGTACATTAGGGAAGGCTTGGTGTGTCTATACGGTTATGGCAAGGACTCTGATGTCATTTTCTGGTCTCTCTCTCAGGTATCCAAGTGATGCAGATATTTGGTGGTGGACATGAGATATGTGCTGCTGCCAATATTCAACCAGGCTACTTGGTAAGCAGTTTTTTCTTCTTCTATATATTTTAATTCTATCAACTTTTTTTCAAAAATCTTTGTAATGTTTTTATTGTTAGTTAAAAATTTAAATTGTATTGTCTAAAATATAAACAAATATTAATATTTTTCATGCTATTTACTATAT
>NC_029773.3:88956139-88957790 GCF_000817695.3 Arachis duranensis | reverse complement strand
TCGATATATTATTAATAAATTAATATTATTTTTTTAAAATAATGTTCTATCTTAATTTACAAAATGAAAATCATAGAGGAAAATAATTAAAGCAAATTACAAAATTGAAGTATACAATTGTGTTATAGGTATACAGTTTCGACATAAACAAAACATCTTATATCATACTTTATCTACCAACTTTATTAGTTTTTTTGAAATAAAATCTCAATCACTTCTTTTAGAATTGGAAGTGAACCAGAATGATACACTCTTAATCCACGTTTCAGGAAGGGTAGTTAAAACCTCATCAGATTCATAAGAATAATCAAAGTTTAAGATAAGTAAAACCAAATCAAGAAAATAGAAGTTAGCAGCGAAATATACTCAAGGGAGGAGAAGACAGGACGATGGTGGCACGAGGCAGGCTACCACATGACGACGCCATATAGGGTTTTTCGGAAAGACATGGGTAAAAAATGGTATCTAAAACAAGTACCGAGTAAAAGTACAAAATTACTAATAAACAAAACATAACAAATTAATAAATAACTAATACCATCAATTTAACAGTTAAAAAATTAACAAGGAATTATGCAAAAACACACCGTCAAATATAGAGTTTAGTTTCTGTTAAATATCAAAATTATAAAAGAGTAGCAATAATTATCATACATGAACTTTAGATGTTACATTTACAATATTTATATTTAATTCATAAAATAACATATTTAATTCAAAAATAAATAAAAGTCGATTACAAAATTCAAAATTTCTTGTGATCCTTCTTCTAACGTCTATTCTAGCGGCCTATGTTAAAATAAAAATATATATTTAGAATTTTTATTAAGAATAATTAAAAATAAATAAATAAAAATTTTGCTTAATTTGATCTTGTTAATATGTGTCGATATATTTCGACAAAATCGGATGAATTGTCTAAATTCTAGAGAAGAATTTAGACAATTCATTCAATTTTGCCGAGATTTCTTTGCACATATTAAGATATCGGATTCAGTAAGATTTTTATTTTATTATTTTTAATTATTGTTAATAAAAATTCTAAATATATATTTTTGTTTTAAGAGTCATTTCTGATAGATATTAAGAAACAAATTGATGGATTGTTCAATGAATTTTGGTAAAATTTTTGGTTGTGATACACATACTATTATACAAAAAATATATTTTTATTATTACAAAATAAATATTTATAATGAATTTAAGTATTTTTGTTATTATTAATAAATATTATATTTATTATTTTATTTAATTTAGGCAGCCAAAATATACTAGAAGAAGAATGACAAAGAGTATTAAATTTTAGAACTAATTTTTTATTTATTTTTGATTGAATATGATATTTTATAAGTTTGAATATGAATATTGCAAATGTATGACCTTTAAAGTTGATGAATGATGATTATTTTTGTTTGTAGTTTTGGTAATTAATTGGAACTAAATTTCATGTTTTACTGTTTTTCTATGTGATTTTTTTGTTAATTTTTCAATAATTGCTATTAGTTATTTATTTATTTGTTTTGTTTTATTTATTAGTTTGATATTTTTATTCTGAACTCGTTTTAGACATTTTTTTTTACGGATACCTTTACTGATTCATAATAAAGACGGAGTGTGGGTGTATGATATTCTTCACCAGTCACAGAAGAGG
>NC_029773.3:88942995-88956093 GCF_000817695.3 Arachis duranensis | reverse complement strand
AACACCCCAAGCAAAACCCACAATTTATAGCGTAGCTTGTCTCATTCATGGACATGACTTGTCTCATTCAAGTACGATTCGATATCTTGTATAATTTTTTTTTTATTTTAGTTTCTATTTAATTTACTAAACTAGTCTTTCAGTGAGAGGTGAAGACAAAAATGGGTATCCTGTTAATTAACTCTTTGGCTCTCTACATATAAGTTGAAGAAACCCAGCAGCTAATTGAGCTGCATAAGCTGTTTGAGATGAATTTTTGTTTTTTGGTTTTATTTATTTTTTTTTGAGGTTACCTGTTCCATGGTTTTGGAAAGTTCGCCAACGGTAATGTTGTGAATTTGGCTTAATGCTCTAATTTGTTTTTATTTGTGGGGATGTGTAATGATTTTTTTATGCCTTTACTATGTTTTATTATTTGAGGAGCTGGAAAGAATGCTTATATTCTCATTTATCTAATTGTATTTTAAGAGATATATTTTTTAAAAAGGAAAAAAATATATAACCAATAATATTTTTGGACAATGTGAATAATAAAGTTAAAAGAGGAAATTAATCCTAAATTTAATTGGTAGTACTAATTCTTTCCATTCTCATTTATCTAATTGTATTTTAAGAGTTATATTTTTTAAAAAGAAAAATTATATATAACCAATAACATTTTTGAACAATGTGAATAATAAAGTTAAAAAATAAAGTTAAAAGGGAAAATTAATCCTAAATTTAATTAGTAGTATACTAAATTAGAGTGTAGTATTTTTAGTTGTAATGAACTAATTTTAAGGTTCGTTGTTCATGTTGTTCAAATAAATTATTGGTTACTTAATATTATCCTTTTAAAATTAAATAATTCAATTAAAAATAGCAATAAACCAATTTAATTAACACACGAGGTAGCTAGTAAACTCTAGTAATTAGCAATTGCAATGAGCAATTTTAGTTTGTTAAAGAAAAAATAAAGTGAGAATTACCACTAAGCCATTAATTTTTTTTAGAGAAAGAAACTCTTGGTTCTGTAATATTGTTTCTTTCATATCATTTTATGGGTAACAATAATAATTTTTTATATCGTTATTATTATTACTTTTATCTAAATTTATTTTTAAATTATTAATAAACAGTTTGATGCACAAAAATCTTACGTTAATATAAAATTCGGAGAAGGACTGTATTCAAGAAGTGTAATATACGTTACCTAACTTGATAATTATATCAATTTCCACAACCTAAACTCACAATTTTGAGGGCACATAAATTTATATTTTATGCCATTGTATTTTATATAAAAATGTAAAAATGTCATCTTTACATATTACAACACTTCAAACAAGGTTATTTTCGAAATTTTTGATATTGTTAAATTTTAAATTCTAAAAATAATATTATTTGTAATCATAGGGTTTGTGATGGATATTAGGTATATATTATAATACCCTTTTAAATATGAATTTTTAGGGCAAACAACATTATAAATATAAGGTCTTGAATTACTAGAACACTGATTGTCCATTTTTTCCAATTTCCATAGCATTAATACGGTTAATTTTTTTGGATATTGGATAAAAATGAGTGTAATCCTTTAATATTGGAAATTATGGTGTTTTACAAAATTATGGGAGCTATAGAATTCGCAGAGTGCGAATTGTCAGATTAATGTTTTTTTAATTTATAAAGACAATACACAGACTGCGTATTGTATTATTTTAATATTAAATTACAATACACAGTCTGCGTATTGTAAATACACAATCTGCGTATTGTCAGTACAATACGTGTTCTGCGTACTGTGCTTACACAGAGCAGCGCTCCTATATAACACTGTAAAACTCTATTTTTTACAACATTAACGTAAAACTCTCTCCACTTTTCCATATTAAAATAAAAAATCCCATTAATACATGTGTTTTTCAATTTAATTTTACAGACCAAAAAATAAAAATTGTTATCCTTCAGAAAAGAAAAAGGATTGTAAAATATAGTGCTATACTGCCATCACATGATCAAACCATATCATCATACTATGTTCTAAAGAAGGATGATGTAGAATTTAAAAAAAAAAACACATTTTCTTTATCATAAATACAAAATTTTGATTCAAAGGTTTTTCTACACCAAAAGATAGAATAAATACTTAAATTACAAAAGGATTGTATTATTGTCACTATTTAATATAATTTTTAACAAAAGAGTTGTATTGTCTCAAAATAATTTTATTAGGGATTTAAATTATTGTCTTTCAAAAAAATGGATAAAAATCAGAGTGAATATTACTCAAAAGTTAAATATTAGTAGACATACTTAAAATATCATTTTAATTAAATTATAAATCCTAAAATTGGCGATAATTGAATGACAAACCTAATAAAATATTTTATGTAACAAGTTAAGTCGGGATAAGTGGTGAATGTAAGTAGAGTAAAAATTAATTATTTAATAGAACGAAGACAAAAATAATAGTTTTATAAAAGGAAGAAAAATATAATAGGTTTATAAAAGAAAAGTAAAAAACAGAGATAGATATAAAAAGGTAAAAATACATTGTTTAAAGAAAAAAAAATATAGAACTTGATCTTTAGAGTAGGTTGTACGATATTATTGTGATTTTACTGTTAAATATAAAAAGGAGATAAGAGTAAAAAAAAATAAGAAAAATCCCGGCAAGAAAAATGCTCTATATGAAAGGGCAAATGAGAGACCTATTTAAGCAAAAGTATCGGTTGAGCTTGGCTTGGGAAAAAAAAAGTGTATTTATTAGAATAATTAAACAAAAAAATACTCTTAGATAATAATAATTTTATTATACAATTTTTATTTTCATATTAAAAATAATTTCTGTAATTTTGTAGTAATTTAATTTTTTATTTTTACAAAAATAAACCGAAAAAATAATCACTTTTAGTTTTTAAGTTGGCAAAAGTGTAGTATTTTACTATTTTTATAAGAAAATAAAAAGTTTAATTTTTATAAAAAAAAAGTTATTTTATGAAAAGATAAAACTTTAAAATTATATTGAAATAAAAATTTCTTATTAAAGGAAAAATATATTTAAGCCTGCTAATTAAATTCTATAATCTGTATAAGAATCTTAGATTTTGGCAGTTATATGCAATACTTTAGCAGAAAGTCATCGCCATAAATCAGATCATCGTATGCAGCAGCCTCAAATTAAAAGGTTGACTATGAAGTATGTTGTTCAAATATCATTATTTACTTTTTTACATCTTTTCATACCTTCTTCTCATAGACTAATTATCAAGTTAATTAAATATCATTGTAAATTTTGAGATAAATTTATTAAATATATTATTATTTATATATTTTTTATCAATTTAATTCTTTTAAAAATTATAAAAAATTAAAAAAATAAAAAACCAACTTTTCAAGCCAGATTTTTTAAGATAAATTTTTCAAGTGACGATGGTGGAAAATTTGTTTCACCAACTTTTAATTTTATTCTTTAACTAAATATTTGACTAGTCTTAACGATATACAATTAGGATATTATTAGCATAAAATCCTTTTGCATAAGTTAAATGTTTGATAATATTAGAAAAAATGATAAATAGGTCCCTGATCTTTTGTCCCGCGAATATTTTCGTCCCTGACCATTGAAAAATATTTTTAAATTCCTGAACTTTCACAAAACTTGGGCGGATCACTCCCTAACAAAAGTATTTGGACGGATCAGTCTCTGACGGAAGTATTTGGACGGAGGGACTGATCTGTCCAAATTTTGTGAAGGTCAAAAACTTAAAAGTATTTTTCAATGGTCAAAGACAAAAATATCTACAGAACAAAAAATTAAAGACCTATTTATTTTTTCTCATAATATTATAATAGAGTCCGTAGAGGGGAAACTGAGTTTTTGTTGACTAGAAAGTTTGACCAAAATTCTGCTTTCTACAATTCTACTTATTATTTAATCAACACTGACGTAAAAAATTTTCTAAAGTAAAAAGACTATATTATTTTATATGAAAAATGAGTTCACATATTGCATGTTTCAATGCTGAATTAACTCATCATATGGAAAAACTTTAAAATATATCGCTATATTATTATTTTAATAATTTTTAATCGTTAATTTTAATTATTAAAAATATATAATTAAAATTAATAATTAAAAATAGCTAAAATATCAATATATTGATATATTCAAAAGTTACCTATGTTACTTTATTCGTGGTAACAAATTAATAATTAACATCTATTATTATGGACATATAAAGGGGATGATGATAACGCATTACGTATGATAACAAAATTACGAAGTCTTTGTAATAATAGCACATTACATACATTAATTTTTTCCCCATTTGAGTGTTGTTAATTACATAAATAAAGTTATTTAAATACAATACTTTTTTTTTTTGGTTACCAATACTTTTTTACTAGAAGGTATCTTTTCAATTTTTCTTCTTCTCTTCTTTTTTATTTACATCTTAGCAACCGAATTTGCTTTGTACTTTAAAAAATGAAAAATGTTGGGACATTAAAAAGAGGAGTAGAATTTTTTCAATATTCAACCATTTTTTTAAATACTTATTTGAAATATTGCAAAAGTGGTAATTTTTTTAAAGGATTCAACGCCACTACAAGAAAAATGGGGAGTGGATCATTTCCAGTGGAAAAAAAAAAACTGGATAGTATCAATTATTTAATCTCATCCTTCGATCTTTTTTTCATATTTATTTTTGCTCCTACTTATAAAATTAATGGTGAGAGATCACAATTTATTTTCTAAGTGTTAAAAAAAATCAAGAGGATCAATTTCCAGAAAAATGGCCCATAGCCTCGCTTTTTTTGCAACGCTTTAAAAACGTGGCCAAAAGTGGTCAGTGGCCACGCTTTGATGACAATGGCGATTGAATAGAGACTTTGCTATGTTTTTTTGCTACGCTTCAAAAAGGAGACGAAAGGGGTCTATGACCACGTTTTTATAAGGGTGACAATTGATTCAACATTTGGCCACGTTTTTTTGTCAAAGAAAAATTGGCACACTTTTAAAGCGTGGCGACAGATTTTTTTATTGTAACATTTTTAAAGCGTATCCGTTTTCTACAAGTCTTTTGACACGCTTCAAAAGCGTGGCCAAAAGGTTCCCCCAAAAAATTTCAAACTTGTGCCTACCCTTCACTGTGCCTAAGCCCTAACTCGTTCAAAGACCCCTAAGCTCTTTCAGAGAACTCCTTCTTCAAACATTAACTCGTTCAATGAACTCACCCTAAGCCCTCTATTCAATATTCATTGTGCCTCACCCACGAAGAACCCCATCACTCCACGAAGTACCACGGCACTCCTGGAAGAATGTCGCCGCGCTCGCAATGCCTCCGCTGGCAATCCCTCTTCCGGCACCCCTAACCCTCCTTCTGCGGTGACTCTCTTTGGCGGTGACTCCCTCGCTCACTTGCCGTCGCAATTCCTCTGTGGATGCTCCCTCCGCTGTCACTCCCTTCCGTCGCTGCTAACCCCTAAACCCTACATATTAAACTCTGTAATCAAACCAGATAACAAAAGAGTGTTGAAGTTTAATTTAATTGGTTTGTGTGTATTTCTATACAGTTCCAACACTAAATGAAATTCGTGTTCAATTCCACGATTCCTGAGATTGACACGGTTGGATTGTTTTTAATTTTATAAGATTGTGATTTGTGATGGCTGGTACTCTGTGTGCGGACAGTAGGGATGTCTTTCTTTAGTGTAACTGTCTAATGATTTCAAATTCCTAACAATTTGATGTTGAATAAAGCTTTAATTTTCTACCTTGTTGCTTTGGCTGCTGTTTCTAAAAGGCTACATAGTACTTACATTTCCTTTGACATGTTATAAGAAATTGATACCACTAGACCAACTATTTATTCATTAAATACTCATGTTTTTTTCAGAGATTGCGTTGAAGAATATGATGGAGGAATTGAACAAGAGAATCTCTTATTTAGAAGAGAGAATTGCAAAGGAAGAATAAGATAAGTTGGCAAGAATGACTGGTTGAATATTCCAACTGAAGAGTCTATTTTTTCCCTCATTGTTATTTATTTATTTTTAAAACTGTTGAGTTTTGCAGACAAATTTATATCATGACATGTATAAAGGATTAGATGAGTTCAATATGAGCCTGCAGCGGTACAATAGTCTTTTTAAGTCAGATCTTGAAGCAGCTAATGAGGCACAGAGAAAACTTGAAACAGAGATCGCTAGCAATTTTGGAGGGGGTCCTCATGTCGTTGTTGCTTTTAAAACAACAAGTTTATGAGATCTGATATTTTGTTATTGAATTTTACTTGGTTATTTTTTCTTCAATGCTCTGTTTTCTTAGCTTAAAGGACAAATTCTGAAAATTGTAGTTTGTTTGTCGACTATGGAATGAAAATATGTCCTAAAATTTATGTTATTATTATTATGAGGGTATCAAATTATAGTGAATTAAAGTAGATTGAGGGAGGAATAATGAAATGTATTTGCTTATTTAACCTTTGCTTATTTTGAATTAAATATTGGCCTCAGAATTATTCCTAAGCATTGATTCCTAATGAATATTGCTTTGAACTTTGCAGGTTGCAATGACACATCCAACAGCTTTAACTAACTGCAACATCGACATGGAAAGTTTAATTTCTGACCAGAATAGAAGCATTGCTACACTTGCTATTACCACTCTTTTAAAGACAGAAAATGAATTAAGTGTAAACCGTCTTATGAAGCAGATTTCAACTTTTTGTCTGATATTACTGATGAATTCAAAATTGTTGTTGTAGAAGCAATAAGATCATTGTGCTTGAAGTTCCCTTTAAAATATAATTGTGATGAATTGAAGGTTCTACTTGGCTTTGTTTATTAATTATTTTTTCTAGTCGATGGTATTTCTCTAGGATTTTACTTTTAATTTTTTTATGTGATAATTGTTATAACTCAATTTAAAACCTCATATAATTGTGAAAAGTATAAACAATTGATTTGCCTATTGATATTAACAGTAGCACATTCATATACAAAAAACGTAAAATCTAAATGTAATTTGTCACTATATTCTTATATTTGATTACATATTTCATATAACATGATTCAGCTCTCTTCTTGTGAATCGCTTGTCAGGGGAAATTCCAAAGCAGCTAGGAAATATTATAATATTACTACTCTCACATACCTGTATGTTTTGAGCTTTTAAGTGTATTCATTCATATAGTGTGCTTTTTCCAATATTCACTGAAATGGTAATTTTGAAACATTAATTAGGATTTTGGAAGCAAACAATTTTTCTAGAGTTGTTCCATCTGAACTTGGGAAGCTGATCAACTTGCAGACCTTGTAAGACCTTTGTTTCATTTATACTTTTTAATGATATGATTTTTTATTGATTTTAGTTATTTCTTAAAATCTATTTCTGAAATATTACCATTGAAGGGTACTGTCATTAAATCAGTTGACCGAGAACTTACCATCGGCACTTTAAACTTTTCCCACCATACTCAACAGAAAATGGAAGACACTGTTCCTATTTCCGAAGGTCTCCTCCTATCAAAGATCTTCCAAGTACTTCTCTTCCTCCTTCTTGTCCTAATAATAATAAGCCTAATAGAAAAAGTCAAATCCTAGTATGTGTTAATTTTTAAATAAAAGGTGTCGAGGTAGATAAAGCATCTGAACTGACATGGTTAGAGGAGACTAAACCGCCAAAGAACTTGATGGTTAAGAGAGGACAATACATAGGCCCTACTATAAGAAGACGTTGACGGCGAAGATAAATATAACTAGTTTGTAAAAAGTTATTTTTTTATATTTTCTTTTGCACTTGATTTGAATAGAGCTTGTAATCATTTGCGCTGTTATTTGAATTCCGATCTGTATATAATGTTTTAGCCTTCTTTTGATCTTACCTATTCGTTTACGATTATTCTTGCGAATACGACATGATTTCTTGTTTACGCTTTTATTTAGCTTATTCTTCAATGCTCATAGATATGAACTCTTTCAACTATATTTATATACGTATTTTATTTCTAGAGGTTATAATACCTCGTCACCTCTACTTTACGACTTTAGCGTAAGACTCTGTGTGGTAGGTGTTACAATTGATCGATCAACAAAATCAACTCTGGGCACAAGTTTTAATAGAGAAATACGGCAGACAGCAGAATTAACAATAGACCATTATTGCTAAACGTGGAGACTATCCTTTGGAAAAGTTTGGCTGAGATATAGAATTTGGTAACAACAAACATAGGTCACTTGATAGGTGTTGGAGAGAGTATCTTTATTTGGAAGGACTAGTGGATGGATGAAGGAATTATCCTTGCAAATGTAGCCTCTCCTGTTTTGTCGTTTGAGAAGGTGAACCAAAGGATGAGTGCCTATGTGAATAGAGATGGATGTTGAAAAATCTATGAATTAGATCATCTTCTTCCAAATAATCATCTTTTAAAAATTTTGAACACTTCTCCCCTATCAAAAGATGAAGGCAACGATATGTTGATTTGGAGGCCAAATCCAAAGGGGTCTTTACCATAAAACATACCTACAGGTCTCTCAGGAACCAGACTCAGCCATAACAAGATGTGGCAAAGTATCCGGGAGTGAAAGGATCTCCAAAGAGCAAAAATTTTTGTCTGGCAATTAACTCATGGAGAAATTCTAACAACGACCAAGACTGCAAACTGGAGAAGAGATAATAACCAGAATTGTCTGTATTGTGACTCGGACATTGATACCCCTATCCATGCCATTAGAGATTGTCCTGGAGCATCTGTTGTGTGGACCTTGCTGCTAAATCCTCAAAGGGTGGAAGAATTCTTCAATTTCGGGTTGCAATATAGGATTCTAGCTAATCTCAATGAGAATTTTGGGAACGATTGTGAAATAGATTAGAAGGACTAATTTATGATTGCTACTCGGTCAATCTGAAAATTCAGGAATGAATTCATTCACTCAAACAAGAGTTACCCCTTGAAGATCAAAGAGATGAAAATCAAAAGGTTAACTAGAGAAGTAAGGGAAGCTACAAGAGGGGAGGATGGAAATCTGCAATAAGTTAACATTTCACTCGTATGGCAACCTCCTCTTCACCAGTGGGTCAAGCTAAATACTGGTGGAGCCTTGCAAGGTAACCCTAGGCCTGCTAGTTGTGCAGGGGTGTTTAGAGATGGTGTGGAAGGTTGGATTTTGGGGCATGGGTATAAGTTGGGAACTGTCAAAGCGATTCAGGTAGAGGTGGAAGCCATTTTTAAGGGTCTCCAGATAGCTAAGAGGAAGGAAATCTCCAAGATTACCATTGAGAGTGACTTGTAAGGGGCCATTGAGTTAGTTAGAAATTTCCCGAAGTTCCATCCTAGTTTCACTCGTCCAATAAAGAAGATTGTGGCACACTTAGCAAAAAATTGACAAGTACAAATCAGACATGCTTATAGAGAGGAAAACCAGGTGACAAATGGATTAGCCAGCTTAATGTTGGATCAGAATTGTAACCGTGTGTAATAAGAACACTCTCCCTTCTCGATCTCTTTAGCCTTCTTTACTCATAGAAATGGGGTTCAATTTTTTCGTTTATCTTAGTTTCTTTGTTTATTCTTGGCCTTAGGCCCTCATTTATATATATATATATATAAAAGAATTAAGAGTGGTAAAATTATTTTTTTCTGCCAAGGATCGAGTTGATCGCTAGGACCGACCCGACACAACCCGAAAACAGCAATTTTAAAGCAGTAACAACCATTTCGGTTTTAAAGATGAAGGCTTTCAAGATGTGATGTGTGCTGCTACTAACACAGGGAGTAACGTTGTCACAAGATGCCGATTAAAGGTTGCCAGAGAGAAGAGTCGATAGTTGAAACCTCATCCAATATACTAAGATTATGGGCTATTCGAAGGCTTTGCAACACGCAGTTGTTCCACCATATTGTTCTTCAATGCGAAAAGCTTCCTGCAGCAGAGAAGATGCTGCTAGGACAAAAGCACCTCGCAACCTGCTACCCAAAATGGCACACGAGCTCCATCAAATCCACTACCATTCTTCAGGTAAGTCTCTTCATTGCGGTATTACCAACAACCACCTCTGTTCGCCGTGAAGGTGGTTTGGACACGAGCAATGATCGATTATTCGCTTAAAGACTGCGTCGCTGAAGCTGTATGTAACCCAAGAGATTGAATTTGCCGCTGAATATGGCTAGCAATACGATGCTGTGATTGAAGCCCTTTTCTGGTTGATGACTTATGCTATTTGGGGAGGGGGTTATTGCTCAAATTACTTGGAAGAGCATCTTTGCTTTTCATCCTTGCCACCGCGTGTGCCATCAAATTCGCCTCTCTTGAAACCCATACGAACGCGCAGAGAAGAGAATTTTCTCGTGATGGAGGTAATATCACATAGAATGGGGTCAACTTCCCACAGCTTCGTTCCTACTTTAATTGCTTGTATCAGTGTAAGGTTATCTGCTTCAATGACTACCTTTCCCAAATTTAAATTTTCAGTTAGAATGCTAGCTTCTCTTAAAGCTATTGCTTCATCCATTAGCATGATGAGGCTTTGATTGTGATATCAGATTCTTACTATATCTGATCATGCCATTGTGGCATCATCTTTGGTCTCTTTGGAGAAGCCAGCATCAGTATTAATTTTGATCCACCCTTAGCTTTGTTCCTTTTTCTAGCTTTGGTTGGATTGTGGTTGTTTTCTTTATTCTTTGCTTCCTCGATTTTGGCATAGAGAATAGTAAAATTAGGTTCTGATTTGTTAATATTAAAAATTGTTGCATTTTTTATTTTTAAATTGACCACATTACTAGTCTTAGGCTTCTTCATCTGTCAAATTTTTTCTGTTTACTCTCCTCTTTTAATTACCTCCATTTGCCTAAAAGCCAATCTTCTAATGATCTCACTGAAATTCAAATCGGGGTACATTGGATTTGTGTCCCAAACTACGTGGCTCTAGTCCACTCGTATAGCAACAAGGTATGCTTAGTTGTCTCATGTTCCTGCAAACATATAGGACAAAGGAGATTATCAATAATCTTCTTTTTGTATAAATTTACTTTTACTAGTAGTATATTCTGAGCAGATTTTCAAAGAAACTGTCTAATCCTTTGAGGGACTTTCATATCCCATATTCCTTTTTAGAGGTCTATCAGATTCATGCTTGAACTTGTCCTGGTCTCCATACCTATGTTATCTTCTTTCTTAGCTACATGGTACCCGATTTCACCATATACTCTCCATCCTTTTTAAATGGCCAAATAAGTTGGTCCTCCACTTTGTATTTGCTAATCGAAATTTGAAAAATCTTGTTTCTGATGAAAGGTGAACACTCTTGAATTTTTCTGAAGTTCCACCCTCCCTCTTGATTCAGAATCTCTGACACTTTAGTGTATGTTAGATTTTCCCCTCTAATTAGCCTGTCCAACTCATGATTATCTTCCTAAATTCTAATTTTAGTATCTTTTTTCAAACTCCACTTATCATTCCTTATCAGAAAATTATTTTTCTACAGGATACTTTTTCCAAGTCAGGTACTTCCCAAAAGTCTCCTTTCGAAAAATATATGGCCTTTAGAATTTACCCAAAGCACTTCAGGATTATTGGCAAATTCTCCATGTTTGCTTGGCTAACTGAGATGTGTTCTGGTGAATAAAATCCTTAAAGCCCATACCTCCCTCCTTTTTACTTACACATAGTTTATTCCAACTCTTTTCTAATGATTTCCACCAGAACTTTTTGGAAATCTCAAGACACCCATGGCATACGAGAGAATAGCTTGGATAATCACTTAAATCAACACCTCATTTTTCGCCTAATTTAAAAGACTTTCCTTACACCCTTCAATTTTTTCTTCAACTTTTTTCACTATCCAATCTAACACTCTGCCTCTAGATTTACCCCAGTGGACCGGGAGTCCTAAGTATTTTTCTGAGACAGTCATAACTGTTGAGAATCTGCATTAGCTGGTAAACCTCCTCTTTCTCTGTTCCTCCAAAAATAATACAATCATTCGCAAACAATAAATGAATTAAAGTAGGTGTTGTTGGGATGAGTTTCATCAGAATGATATATCAAAATAAATGTTTATCACCTGTCATCAAATAATATGTCATCATTTAATTACTAAAAAAACTAATCTAATTTATAGTTATTTTTTTTTTAGATTCAATTTGACATCTATAATATTTCAAAAAATAAATTGACACACATGATTTTTTAGAAGTTATTTTAACAATTAACTCAAAAAAAAAATTAGTTGAAAAATATAAGAATGTCATGATAACTAAATAGTAAATAACAAGTTTAATATTTTTGGAGGGGTCCGCACCAATGACTTTTGCCCTGTTAAAAAAATTTTACGTTATTTTATCTTTAATATATAGAGCCCTAATAGTTTAATATAGCAATATAATTCTACTTTTAACTCTAGGGGAAATTAAAATAATGAATGTTGTTTTGAAACCACATAACTGAGCATGCACTACTTGAAAAGCCTAAAGTTGATGGTCTATACAATGACATTTGTAAATCTCACAGGGTTAAGTATCTAAATATCAACAACTCTCTTCCTTTTTGTTTCAGCAGCAAATTGGCTTGCATGCTTTCATTTCTATGGCCTTTCACAAAGAGAAAAAAAAATTTGGGAAAAGGGGGAGGGGGGGATATATCATACCTTAAAAGTTAATTGATTGCAATAGTAGTAGTTCATAACTAACTCATATCAAAATTATACAGAATAAATTACTAAAATGATATAAAAAGATTCACATAATTGATAAAAATAATAGAAAAAATACTAATGATGAATAAATCAACGAAAAATTTAAAAATATAATAAAAAATTATATATTAAATATATATTCTAAAACCTAATTTTAGAGATCAAATTTTAATGTAATTTTTTGCAAGTATCATTAAAAAAAATTTCTTAAAATTTAGTAATTTTATATCAAATAATTTTTTAAAAAAATATTTTATTGAGAATGATCAAATATTATTGAAAAATAAAAAAAAATCTAGAAATTAAAGTATGGTTCGAATTTTTTTATACACTTTCTATATATTTATTTAAATGTTGTCACAAATTAAAAATTCGAATCAAATAGATAACTCGTTTGATAAATACAAATTTTTTTT
>NC_029773.3:88932195-88942782 GCF_000817695.3 Arachis duranensis | reverse complement strand
ATTTTGTCTGTGTATTGAGTAAGCCACATACATTTTTATTGGACCTGAATCGTTCAGTTAAAGCAATAGCCACTGTAAATGTGGCAGTGTGTCTCGTTGAATTTTTAATTAGTAGTTGACTTGTAATTATTTGACTCTTTTTATGGACTCTTTTTGTTTACTCAGATTGAAGGCCTAAACAATCTAGGATTGGAGAATACTCTTTGGCTCCAAGCACTTTTTTTATTTTATTTTCCTCTTAATTTGCCGTTTTCTTGATTCTTTTGTTAGAAAGCTCGTCCGGAAACATAAGATAGACGTTGAACAAGACAAAAGAGAAAAGAAGAGGAATATCTCGAGACTAAATATATAATTTGAAATCCTATAAAAATTCTCTCTAGCAATCTTTTGCAATGAAAGAAAACATGCTAAGATAATTTTTAGACTTTTTGAACAATGAAATGAAAGGAAGGAACATAAAAATTTTGGGTTGCAAATGAGAAACGAATGTACATAATGCATGTTAACACGGCTATGAGCTTGTAAAAAACCATATCATTTGGTTTGGCTTGACTGATACAATATTGGTTGACCATAAGCCATTTGAGGAATTTTTAAATTTGTATTAAAATTTTTTTTTTTTTGGATAGTGTCCGGGCTGGGCAGCCCAACCCAAACCAAGCTAGGGTCCAGGTCCCAACCAGTAGCACTACGGGACAGCAGCACAACCTTCCGCAATCTTAGGATTGGAGCAATTGGGAAGGGAAGGCACCTTTACCGCATAGAGCATCAAACCAACCAAGCTTGTAGGGATCCCATCAGACTTCTCCTATGCCAAAGTGCCGCTTATCTAGGTATCATTTCTATCGGAGCTTGTTTCTTCGCAAGCGGCTTCCAGCAGCCTAGCTTCTGTGAGTCGGAGTAGCGCTCCTCAAAAACTATCCGCCTAAAAGGGAATGAACAGGGGAGCAACTCCGTTCTTCTTCTTCTCCGGAGAGCCGGATCGAACTGGGTCTCCGCCTTTGGCCAACCTGATTCAGAGTCATCATCTTTTTCTCGAGTCGTTAGTTCTGGAATTTGCCTCTTCTGGTTTAGTGCGTTAAGTGAGAGTGGTTGGTTGAGAGAGAGAGAGGTAATCTGTTGTTTGAATTAGGATAGTTAGGCGGGCGGGTGTGGGGCTCGGTTCTGTTAGGGTGTGGGCCGGGTGTCCGGCCTACACCAGGTCCAAAAAAAAAAAAAAAAAAAAAAACCATACGAGTTAGAGAGAGAGAGAGAGAGAGAGAGAGAGAGAGAGGATGTAATTGAGCTTGTTATGCATCTCGTCGGAACATCTTCAGAGGCTTGGGACCTTCCGCAATCTTCATCTTCTTGTATTCAAAATTTGGTATATCACTAACTTCCCCCTTCTTCTTCCTCCTTCTGCTCTCTTCAACCATCTATACTTTCGCTTTCTCTATTCTCTAACATGTCAAAATACTTGGACGAAACTCTCTACAGAATGGTGGCTTGGTACGATAAGAATCGCGGTGGGAAAATAATACCCTCTGACAACCGGGACCGTCTTCCCTCTTTCGGAAGCGATCAACTTGATAATCAGATTCTTACGACTTCCATATATGTTCAGTACACTCTTCACCAAGAGAATACGGGCCGTACATATGCCATCAATATTTCTGCACTTGACGCCGATGGAGTCCCATTTCTTCCGGTATCTAAAGATGAACAACAAAATTTGCACTGTGACTGGCCATGTCAAAGAGTATTGTAACGTTGATCCCAAACAAATATGGGCTATTGCCAATGTCAAATCAAACAAAAGCTCAGCCAGGACATGCTATAGAGGAATCCGGTAGTTTTGTTGGAAGAAGACTTTGGTGTTATCTTGGTTCTTTGATTTATGTTATGGCAAATAGTTTTTGTTATTTGCATGTCTTTCTTAACTTCGATTAGTTTTTGAGGAATAGTACTGTACCGTTAGTCGGTTACCGGACAGTTCGGGTGGCGATATGAGATGGTGAGGAGCACCTTGGTCAACGTAACTGTATGGGAGGTGATCAACCAGGAATCCGAGGTCTCGACGTGGAGGAAAAGGGGGTGTTACCTGCAAAGACACTCTGACGCTCTAGTCAGTCAGGTGTGCAGGTGTAAAGTGGATAGGTGGTATGTGACGTACCTTGGGAATAGGGCAGGTCCTTCCCCATTTATACCGTGTTAGAGGTGGGCCCTGTAAGGACAGGCCCACCTTCTTCGAGACCTCCCTTGCACAGTTGTTACGAAGCTGTCAGGGACGCGTGTCCAGGTTGGTGACCGGGCGCCTTGCTCCCAACCGTTCGGGTCGGGTGGTGCCCGAGTCGGGCCGGCCCACACTCAGTTTGGGTCAGGCCGTAACAGTGCCCCCGACGCGCCAGCAACGACTGTATGGATCGTTGGTGGCGTGTCATCTCTCCTTTCGTGCGTTGCCGCCAGGTCGGCTGTCCGTGGGGGGGACGTGCCTTTTACGCGCGTCTGTTCGTTGCTGGAACGACCGCTTGTCGCTTCGTTCTTCGTGTGGAGCATTAAATGCCCATAATGGGCTGAAAAATCTTGTATGCAAAGACTATTTTACCCCCAGGTCTTTCGCGCTTCCTGGGTGGCAGTTTTAAACAGTTTTTGCTTTGATCGCTCCCTTTACACTCACTCTTGCTCCTATTATCTCCTTCTTCTTCACCCAGAAGATCTCAGAGCTTCGTTCTAGCATCCTTGTGCATCTTTCCTTCTTCCTTCTCAGTTTTCGCAACCTATTCAGGTGATCTTTGATCTTTTCTTTTCCCTGCTTAATTTTCATACGTTTGCTGCTTGCATTTGCTCCATGTTCTTGCTGTTTTTGTTTGATCTTTGTTGCTAGATGGCTTTCTAGTGCAAAATAGATGCGTTAGGGGAAGGGTACCATTCCAGGGTAGGCTTTTAGGTAGCTTGCATGATAGATAGCTTTAGCCATGCTTGGTCTTAACTGTTGAATAGAATGGACATAGTTTCTGGGTCTGCTCCGAGTTCCCGACCTCTTAGACTAACCGGGTGGTGCCCCCGCTGTAGGTATGCCTCGCGTCGTCTCTCGAGCTTCCTCTTATGCCGTGGCGTACGATCCTTACGCCTGGGTGGTTTCCGACTTGAGAGACTCCCCAAACCAAATGGGTGAGGAGGAACTCATCGCGTTCCGTCATGCCGAGTACTTGTGCGGGGGAACCGACGAGGAAGCCAACTATGATGTCTTTGTTCCGGCCCCCCATGAGTGGTTGTACGAGATCAACTTCAATTCCCCCCGGGTCGCAGATTGGATTTGGTTTTATAAATCTATGTTTACCCAAGTGGGGGTTCGCATCCCTTTTTCAGCTTTTCAAATGGCGTTCCTAAACCGGATTTTCGTGGTACCGTCGCAGCTGCATCCGAACAGTTGGGCTTCCATCCGCTGTTTCGAGATGGTATGTGAATATCTCGAGCTGCCGGTGTCCGTGGACGTCTTTCTTTATTTTTTCAACCTCACAATCCCTTTGAAGGAGGGAAAGGCGATGAAGGGGTTCATGTCCTTCCGATCTGCCCAAGGTCGAAGGATTTTTGGTTTATTCGAGGATTCGTATCATGGCTTTAAGGATAAGTATTTCAAGGTGCGCCCAGTCAGAGGTCGTCATCCTTTCTGGTTGTCGCTAGAAGGGAAGCGCCTCATCCCGACATATTGGAGTTTCGGGGCGGGGTCCAATACGTTTATTAAGGTAACTTATAAGGGTATGTCCGCTGTGGACAAGAAGGTTGCCGACGTGTTGTCGGCCGTCTTTGGGAAAAACCACGTGAACCTTCACCTCCTTATGGGTGACCGGGAGGTCGCTCGGAATTATATTCGTGAGTAGTTCTTTCTTGCGTTTTTGCTGCCTTTTCTTTACTTTTTCTTATTTCTATGATTGAGCAGTTTCTTTTTTCATTGCAGTGGGTATGTCTGCCGAGGTGACGGGACTTGAGATTTGTACCGGACCTTCTTGGCCGAGAGTGACGAGGAGACAGCTGATGAGAGGTCTGCGGCACCTTCTGGAGACAAAGGCCAGGCTACCCCTGCTCAGGAGACCGGGGGCCAAGAAGCTGGGACGCCGGTTCATAACTCCGAGGGGGCGCGTAGTTCGCCTTTCCGCGAGGTGATCAGTACTGGGGGTTCGATCTCCAATCCACCAATTGACGATGACCTGGAGGAGGTTCCCGACCCCAAGAAGAGGAAATTTTCCTCTAGTCCTTAAGGGGTTCTCACCGTGATGGAGAAAAACTTTGATGCCGGAAACTTCATAGATGCTCAGCTGATTCCTGGTACGGAAGAGCATTTTCATGAGACTTCTCTTGCCGGGCAGGCAAGATGGATGTATCGCACACTCTTGCGTGGTGCTGTGATAGCTCGGAAAGCCGAGTTTGAGCTATCTGGAATGGAATCCCTGCGTAGGAGGCTCGATTCTGCTGGGAAAGCCAACAACGACCTTAAACTCGAAGTTGAAACTCTTCAGGAGCAACTTTCCCAGTCTAACAAAAAGCTCCAGGCTGCCGAGGAAAAGGCCTCCGTTGCTGAGCAAAAGCTACAAGAGTCTGATGCCACTGTTTCACGACTTGTCGAGCGAGAAATGAATTTAGAGAGCCAAGTCGGTGCTGCTAAAAAATGGGTGGCCGTTTTGGAGAAAGAGCACGATGAGGCCGTCTCGTTGGTGGAGGCTGCTCGGGCTGAGCTGGCCGAGTGGAAGGCTAAGCATAAGGAAGTCGTGAAGCAGGGAAAAGGTGCGATCCTGATGACTGAGGAAGCCCTTAAGGCCCAAATCTAGATCGTTGCTCCTGAGTTCGACACGTCGGCAATAGGAGTCTTCAAGATGATTAAAGACGGAAAGATTGTCGACATGCCCAGGAAATGATCTCTTTATGTCTTTTGGACGTCGGATAGCTTTTGTAAAAGTTTGTGAAACTCTGATTTTTAAACCGTTTTATAGAACTTTGTAAAAAATGACTTCTTGGGCCATTTGCTCGGCCAGTGTAGTTAGTACTTCTTGTTCATATGATGTGTTCGTGTCTTGATTTGACGTCGCTTTATCGTTATCGATTTGTCGCTTGCGTTTGTTTACCGTATTATTGGTATTTTAGTTAAGCCGGGTCGTGGCTTTTGATGTAGCCGTTCATTATGGCGTTAGCTTGGGGGCTCCCGGGGTGATCAATCCCGAGGCCGTGTATCGTGTTGCTCGGCACGCGTTGCGTGGAACTCGTTTGCGCGATGAGTTGATCAAGAAAAGCAAACAACACAAAAAACTTTGACAAGTATGATTTATTCGGCAGTTAAACAAAGGTCTAAAGTCGTAATGTACAATATCAAGTTAACTACTTAGCTCGTTTGGTCACCGAACCGGCATGTAAGCTAGGAGTAAAATCTTCTCAGGTTGCTCGCGTTCCATGTTCTCGGGATCTCTTTACCGTCGAGATTTTCCAACTTGTAGGCGCCGTTGCCGATCACCTTTTTGACTTTGTAGGGACCTTCCTAATTTGCCGCAAGTTTGCCTTCTCCTGGGGTCGGTAAACCAATGTCGTTGCGCCTTAGGACGAGATCGCTTTATTCAAATTCTCTTTTGAGCACTTTGGTGTTGTAACGCAGGGCCATTCTTTGCTTCAATGCTGTTTCTGACAAGTGGGCCATCTCTCTGGCCTCATCCACCAGGTCCTTCTCCACAGCTTCCTCTACTACTTTTAAGAGCAGTCGTGGGCTCGGTTCGCCGACTTCCATGGGTATCACCGCGTCTAGCTCGTATGTTAGCCGGAAGGGGGTTTCCCCGTGGATGACTGCTCGGTTGTTCGGAAGGACCAGAGGACCGAGGCAAGTTCGTCGGCCCAGGCGCCTTTTTTATTATCCAGTCGCTTTTTGAGTCCTAGCAGAATGACCTTGTTTGCGGATTCGACCTGGCCGTTTGTCTAAGGATGTTCTACCGAGGATAATTTCTGTCTTATGCCTAGGCCAGTGAGGAATTATGTGAACTTCATGTCGGTGAACTGAGTCCCGTTATCCGAGATGACGACCTCTGGGATGCCGAACCGGGTTATCACCTGTCTCCACATAAACTTCCTGCAATTGGAGGAGGATATGCTAGCTAGTGGCTCGGCCTCTATCCATTTGGTGTAGTAGTCGATGGCGACTATGAAGTACTTGACTTGTCCTGGTCCAACTGGGAAGGGTCCCAAGAGGTCGACTCCCCACTGTGAGAAGGGTCGGGAGGTCGTTAGGAGACTCAGTTCGGAAGCTGGTGCTCTGTGGAAGTTGACGTTCTCTTGGCACTTGACGCATTTTTTCACGAATTCTTTAGCATCTGTCATCATGGATGGCCAGTAGTACCCAGCTCGGATTAGTTTCCTCGCTAGTGCTTTGCCCCCTATGTGATGGCCGCAACACCCCTCGTGGACTTCCCTGAGTACGTAGTCTGTTTGGTCGGGGTGTAGGCATTTCAATAAGGGTTGGCTGAGTCCCTTCCTGAACAACTGACCTTGGATGATCGCGTACTTGGCTGCCTCCCTTCTCAGTGTCTTAGCGTCTTTTTCGTTGTCGGGGAGTCTGCCGCTTTCCAGGAAGCTAGTGATGGGATCTAACCAGGAGGGGCTCAGTGTTGACAGGTGTAGAGTAACTGCTGGCTCCTTCATCATACCCTGAATGAGAGACCGGTTGCCTTCTCCCGGTTTGGTGCTGGCCAACATGGATAGGAGGTCTGCCTGTGTGTTCCTTTCCCTTGAAACGTGTTGGATCATGACCTCCTCAAATGGCTCGCTTAATTCCTTGACCTTTTCCAAATATTTTTGCAATAACGAGTCTCTGGCTTGATAGCTTCCGTTTACCTACGAGGTAACGGCTTGCAAATCGCTGCATATTTCTAGCCTCGTTGCTCCGACTTCCTCTGCCAGGGCCAAACCTCCCAGGAGGGCTTCGTACTCTGCTTGGTTGTTCAAAACGGGGAACTCGAACTTGATCGATTGCTTGTAAATGACCCCCGCTGGGATCTCTAGGATGATTCCGGCACCCCCGGACGTTTGGTTGGAGGCCCCGTCAACATGGAGCCTCCACCGTATGCCCGTGTCCTCGGTTGGCTCCCCCGTTACTTCTACCAGGAAGTCTACCATTGCTTGCACCTTGATCGCATGTCGGGGTTCGTACCGTATATCATATTGGGAGAGCTCGATGGACCAGGTCATCATCCTTCCTGCTAGATCGGGTTTTTGGAGCACTTGTTGGATTCCTTGGTCCGTTCTCACGACAATCTGGTGTCCTTGGAAGTTTTGTTTTAACCTTCGAAAAGAGGTCAGGAGCGCTAGAGTTAGCTTTTCCAATTTGCTGTATCTCAGTTCCGCCCCCTGTAGGGCTCTGCTCACAAAGTAGACTGGTTGTTGAGCCTTCCCCTCTTCTCGCACCAAAACCGTAGCCAAGGCTTCCCCCGTTATGGCTAGGTATAGGTAAAGTGGCTCTCCTGCCTTGGGCTTCCCGAGCACAGGGGGTGTTGCTAGAATTTCCTTGAAGTGTCTGAACGCTTCCTCGCATGCGGGAGTCCATTCAAATGCTATTCCTTTTCTCATCAGATTGAAGAAGGGCAGGGCCTTTGTAGCCGAGGCTTCGAGGAAACGGGATAACGAGGTGAGTCGACCTGCCAGTCTCTGGACGTCCTTAACACAGCCCAGGCTCTTCATTTGGAGTATTGCTTGGCATTTCTCAGGGTTGGCTTCTACTCCCCTTTAGGTTATCATGAATCCTAAGAACTTCTTAGCCTCCATGGCGAAGGCGCATTTGAGGGGGTTGAGCCTCATGCCGTGTTGTCAGAGAGAGGCAAATACGCTTCCTAGGTCGCTCAAAAGGTCATCAGGCCGTGTAGTCTTTGCAAGGATGTCGTCTACGTAGACTTCCACTGTCTTGCCTACGAGGTTGCCAAATATTTTGTTCATCAACCTCTGGTATGTTGCTCCCGCGTTTTTCAGGCCGAACGACATCACTTTTTAGCAATAGGTTCCCCCATGTGTTATAAATGCTGTCTTGTCCTCGTCGGGCGGTGCATCAGTATCTGATTGTAGCCGGAATAGGCGTCCATGAAGCTCAGATATCGGTATCCCGCAGCCGCGTCGACGAGTGCATCTATGTTGGGTAGGGGAAACAGTCCTTGGGGCATGCTTTGTTGAGGTCGAAATAGTCTACGCACATTTTCCATTTGCCACTGTGCTTTTTTACCAGAACTACATTTGATAGCCAGGTCGAATAATCTAGTTCTCGTATAAAGCCTGCTTCTAGGAGGCTGGCCGTCTGTCTGGCCACCTCCTCTGCTCTCTCTTGCGACATCTTTCTTCTCCTTTGGGCCACTGGATGGGTATCCGGTTTGACAGCCAGGTGATGCGACATGACTTCGGGGTTTATACCCGGCATGTCGGCTGGTGTCCAAGCGAATAAATCTCCATTGGCCCTGATCATTTCTACTAAGGGCTCTTTCAATTCATGTGGGAGGTTCTTGTTAACAAACGTGAACTTTTTCTCCGTGTCACCGACCCTGAACTTTTCCAGGCCCCCCTCTGGCTCTGGTCTGGGCTTATCGTTGACTCTAGCGTCTAGGTCAGCGAGAAACACTCCAGACGCTTCTTTAGACTTCTTCCTCAGGGAGAGGCTGGCGTTGTCGTAAGCAACTGCCGTTTCTAGATCTCCCCTTATGGATCCTACCGATCCGTCATCGGCGACGAATTTCATGACCAGCTACTTCGTGTTGATTACCGCCTCAACATCGTTAATCGTCTTCCTCCCCAAGATGATGTTGTAGGCTGTGGAATCCCGTAGAACTACGAACTCGGCCATAGTTGACCTTCGGCCTTGCCCTTGTCCCACAGAAACTGGTAGAGCTATTACCCCATCTGGCTTGATGAAGTGATCGCCTAGCCCTATGACCCCGTGCTGGTGAGTCGATAGGTTGGCATCCCGCAACCCCAGTGCGTCAAACATGTTGCGAAACATAATGTTCGAGTCTGCTCCCGTATCCACAAGGATTCATTTGACGAGGCCGTTTCCCACCATGGCCGTGATGACCATGTGTGAGTTTTCAGGGGCCTCGTCGAACCATTGATCTTCTGGGCCGAAATAGATGGATGGAGGCTTCTTGGAACTTCGCACCAACGAGGAGGAGACTGCCAGGACCTTGGCGTCTTTCCTGTGCGCCGGCCTCGACCTTGGCGCAGTGTTCTTGGCAGTTACCACGTTTATCACAGTGTGGCCGTGGTCATCTTCTGGCTCTTGTCGCCGCTTCGCCGATCGGGTTTTGCCTTCCTCATCTTGGTCGTGATGTCGTCTCCTCGGCTCCCTGATAAGATGGGAGAATTCGGCTAGTTTACCGTCTCTTATCGCTTGTTCTAGCGCATCCTTCAAATCGAAGCAGTCCTATGTTTGGTGTCCATAGCCCTTGTGGTTGTCGCAGTATAGGCTCTTGTTTCCCCCGGTGCGGTCTTTGAGTGGTCGGGGCTTCGACAAGATTCCTTTCTCGGCTATTTGCTGATAAACTTCCATGATGGGGAGAGTGAGTGGAGTGTAATGAGTGAATTTTCCAACCCGGGAAAACGGCTTGGGCGCCTTGCTTGAGCTGCCGTCTCTGGCATGCTCCTTCTGCCTTTCTCCGTTACCTTGTTGTCTGGGCTGATTGTAGAAGGGCTGCTGTTTGTTGGCAGCCACGACCTGGCTGACTTCCTCATCATTTGTGTATTCTTTGGCTACGGTTTGTATCTCGTGCATCGTGCATACCGGCTTTGTCATGAGGTGCTTCCTGAAGTCTTCGTTCAGGAGCCCATTTGTTAAGCACAAACTGGCCACCGAGTCGGTTAGGCCGTCGATCTCCGGGCATTCGTCGTTGAACCGGTCCAGGTACTTTCTGGTCGTCTCCCTGTGTCTTTGGGTTACCCCGAGTAGGTTGATCGGATGTTTTGCCTTTGCTATCCGGGTTGTGAATTGAGCTAAGAAGGCACGGTTGATGTCCGAAAACCTATAGATGGATTCCTGCGGGAGGCCGTTAAACCACCGAATCGCGAGTCCTGCCAGGGTGACCGAGAAGGCGCGACATCAGACCTCTTCTCCTACCCCTTCTAGATTCATCCTGGCCTCAAAGGCCGTCAGATGCTCCAGGGAGTCTTGCGTCCCGTCGTACCTCATGTCTGTCGGCTTGTCAAAATGCTTTGGCAGCCTGACCTCGAGGACGGAGTGGTGGAAGGGGGTTGCACCCATTATTATGGGTCGTCGTGTTCTCTCGGACCCGCCTTTGCCCCCTCCCGTTCTTCTTCGTTGGCACGCGTTCTTCTGTTACGGGAGTATATGAGGGGGTCGTGTCGTCTTCTCGGGCGCTCGCTATCTTCTTGACTACTTCCGGTCTCGTATGCTGGGGTGGACGCACGCCGGGAGTGGCTTCTTTGGGAGGTCCTCTCCCGACTCTTAGGAGAAGGGGAATAGTCTGGGTCAGAGGTATGCTGGGTGCGTTCCTGCTCCGCCAGCTGACGCTCCAGGTTCTGCACCCTGTGGCGCAGCTCCTGCATTATTCGGGCACTGTCGCCGCCGATTCCCTCGAAGGGGCG
>NC_029773.3:88922476-88932176 GCF_000817695.3 Arachis duranensis | reverse complement strand
CGAGCTCTGCCGCACCAGTCGCGATGTCCATCTAGGCCGCGTTCCCACAGACGGCGCCAATGTACGGTTTGTCGGTTACCGGACAGTTCGGGTGGTGATATGAGATGGTGAGGAGCACCTTGGTCAACGTGACTGTGTGGGAGGTGATCAACCGGGAATCCGAGGTCTCGACGTGGAGGAAAAGGGGGGTGTTACCTGCAAAGACACTCCGACGCTCTAGTCAGTAAGGTGTGCAGGTGTGAAGTGGATAGGTGGTATGTGACGTACCTTGGGGGAAGGGCAGATCCTTCCCCATTTATACCGTGTCAGAGGTGGGCTCTGCAAGGACAGGCCCACCTTCTTCGAGACCTCCCTTGCACAGCTGTTACGAAGCTGTCAGGGACGCGTGTCTGGGTCGGCAACCGGGCGCCTTGCTCCCAACCGTTCGGGTCGGGTGGTGCCCGGGTCGGGCCGGCCCACACTCAGTTTGGTTCAGGCCGTAACAAGTACTTTCGACAAAAAAGGCAGATATATCACAAGTTCACACTATAATCTAGAAGAAATAGATTAAACAACAATGAACACAAAAGTAATATAAAGAAAATGAACAGGTCTAAGCTAATGATATTAATATTTAAAACACTTTAATTTTTTCTTTTTCTTTTTTTCAAATCAAGATTGCCATGATATCGTCGTTTCTTACTCTAAATTCTAAAATACATTGACCCCCTCCTATTGAAAACCAATAAGTGTAGTAGTTTACAAATTTCTCATCAGTTGAAATTCAAAAGAAAAACCTAAGGTGATTTTTGTCCAGTAATGTACAGAGTTGCTTCAGGTTTTGATGAAAACTAAAATGCTATAATTCTGTTTGCATTAATAAATCAACTTTTTTTGCCCAATTTTTTCTCTTTTATATATTTTTATCTGCTATTTTGTTAGCTAAATTTTAACTGAAGTTTCCTAATAAAATCAAATAAATAACAAGAAATAATGATCTTATATATAGGGGGAAAATATGTTATTTACCTATATATTATCTTTTTTTTTTTTAACCAAAGATAGAAAACTCGAACCTGCAACCTCTTAATTGAGTATGGGAAAACTATGCTATTTGAGCTATTACTCATTGGCATTACCTATCTATTATCTATTATACAGAAAATTATCCAAGATAATAAAAATAAACATATATTTCTAATGTAATATTTTAAAATAGGTTATATAAGTGTGATCTTTTGGAATTTGTGTTGAATAAAATATGACATCACTTTAAACAACCAATGTATATATATATGACATCACTTTGAGCATTTTGCTAAATGCTATGACTGAAGTGTCGCATTCTATAACAAAGAATGCAGTGTTTCATATATAAAAAAAATGCAAAGAACGCTATACTTT
Source organism: Arachis duranensis (assembly GCF_000817695.3). Lineage (NCBI taxonomy): Eukaryota > Viridiplantae > Streptophyta > Magnoliopsida > Fabales > Fabaceae > Arachis > Arachis duranensis. The sequence continues at coordinate 88,930,793 of NC_029773.3, read as the reverse complement.
GTATGTACTACTATGTAGTGTTTCATTTACAAAAGATATTAATTAAATAATAACAAAGCTTGTATTGAAGAGGTATGTATAATTCATTTTTTCTTTTTCTTTGCAACATCCATTATTTTAAATTTTTTAAAAAAGCTTACATATAAAAAAATTAAGAAAATATTATAATACATATTTTAATTTTTTTGAATAATTTTCTCTGTTTTATAATATAATATTACAATAGATCAATTAAAATTAATACACTATTAGAAAAATTTTGTTGGTATTGGACTTACTTGAATGAACTGGATGAAAAAAATACTTGGAGGATGTGTAGCAATCCTGAATTTATATATATTGTTTGGATCTAAACCTAGTTATTTTGTCCATTCCCTCTACTTTAAATGGTTTTTGGAATCCCCCATCCATTGATACTTTTAAGATTAATTGTGATGCTTGTTATTTTGGTTCGGGTGATAGCGTTAGTTTTTGCTTGTGTTATTAGAGATTATAATGGGAGTTGGCAAAAGGGGTGTTTGGAAATGATTGAGAGTAATAGTATTCTTCAAGGAGAATTGTTTGCTATTTGGAGAGGATGTCTCTTAGCTTGGGATGTGGGTCAACGAGATGTTATTTGTGAGACGAATTGTGTGGAAGCATTTAATCTTGATACTCAAGATGGTTTTGGGTTTATTGATCCATTGGTGCTCAAAATAAGAGATATCATGCGTTGGAATTGGCGTGTTGACTTTCGTTTGATTATGAGAGATGCAAACACAGTGGCAGATACTATGGCAAAGATGGCGATGAAGTTACAACTTTCGCATGTAGAGCTTCTTTTACATTGGGAGGAGTTTAAGAGTAGTCTTAAACGGGACTGTCCCTCTATTTAAGCAGTTCCTTGTTTTGTTTATTTTGTTTTCTTTGTTTAATTTATTTCAGTCGCCAAAAAACCTAGTTATTACACACAAGCATATATTCCATGATGAATACTTGAAAACTACATAAAAATGAGCTAATAACTACTAGATATGTATATATATAATGTATCCTTTTTTGTGTGTGTGTAAATGTAACACAATAGTATTAAACTAGGGGTAACACTATACTATGTGCAGAATTTAAACTAGAAAACATGTTTAAAAGATCTAGGGATGCATGCATGCATATGCCAGAATAATAAATTAAAACATAAAAAGAAGAGTCTAAACAATGAAAGCATTTTTTTTCCTTTGGAAGTAAAGTTTTACCTGATGAAGGTTGATGGATAATGGATTCCAGACAAATCAGCAGCCTTTCTTAATGCAGATCTCCAATTCTGCACCTTTGCCATGTTTTCTCTATACTTCTCAGTGTGGACATCAAAAGCCTCTTCAAAAGTTTGTTTCTGGTGCCTTACATGAGAAGGATCAACATTGTAAAAAACAGGTACCAGAGTCCTTTGATATTGTTCCTTGCATTCAAAAATTTTCACAAGCTCCTCCATACACCATCTCGAAGAAGCATAATCTTTCGAGAAGATGACCAATGAAATGGAAGATTCCTCAATTGCTTGAAGAAGTGCGGATGAGATCTCGTCTCCAGCACCAAGATTTTCCTCGTCAACAAAGAAACTAATGATTCCGTCATCGCGCAATCTTTTTATCAAATGGCAAAGAAAAGAAGTGCGAATTTCTCCTCTAAAGCTTATGAAGAGATCATGTTTGATTAAAGGAACATTGAAAGAAGAAGATGCCATTGAAAGTTGGACAGAAACCCTAGTGGTTGATGATGCTTGTAGTGTTGTTGTATGCGTGTGATTCCTTAGCTTGTTAAGGGTTAAATAAAGAAGCAAGTGAAGTCAAGTCAACGAAGATATATATAGGTAGCTAGGTTCTTCAATTCCTTGTTGTTTCTTCGTTGATTCCTCTTCATTATTGGAGATTTGGAGCTCTCTATTATGATAGCTTTTAATGAAATCTAAAACACAATATCGTGTGGTTTGTGGTGTTGGTGAGAAGAATGCTAACAACATTTGGCAGAGAAGGGGTACTACAAGCAAAAGGGTGTGGTGAGAAAGGTGATTGACAAATATGTTGGAGAAATTGAGATACTTGAAAGCAAGCATGTGCTGAGAGTCGATCAGGAAGAGCTTGAAACTGTGATTTCACAAGTTGGGGGCCGTGTAAAAATTGTCAATGGTGCATATCGTGGATCAACTGCGAAACTTTTGGGAGTGGATACGGATCATTTTTGTGCAAAGGTGCAGATAAAGAGAGGTGCCTATGATGGCAGGGTACTCAAAGCTGTGGAATATGAAGACATTTGTAAAATAGCACACAATGAGTTTGATGAGAATAATAACCAAGTGATTCTGTGTTAAGTTGGTTGAATAACATTGTTTGTTCTTATGTATCTGTCTGTAGTTTATCAGTTTTATCTATATGTGAGATCAGTCATGTCGATAATCTTCTCTGTTATAAGATTGAATGCATGCTTGATTGGCAATGGAGAAACTTTTTACTTTTCGGTAGTAAGAAAATTGCGGGGAGATGGTGACTGTAAGCTTCAAACTACAATGTTATACGTGCAATTAAATGATTAATGAACTTCTTGATTTAGAACGTAATGGTTCAATGTTCACAAGGTTGAGATGTTGTTCTTCTGCTTACATGTTTTGAGCCATCTCCTCAAGCACAAACAATATTGCACTGTTTGTTGCGTCATCTTCTTCAGGTATTATAGTTATTCATCCTTATACTTTTTGTGGCAAGGTTGGAGAAGGGACCTTCTCAGTTTCTTAGTTGATTACACCAACAAAAACGGAGACATGGATATCATTTGAACTTGTATCTGTGTGTTGTTGTCACATATCTTTTAAGGTTGCTATACCTTGATATACATTGAGATGGCGTATCCACTTTTGCAAATTCTTTTTTGTTCTAATCAAATCTCTGTTCCCCAAAAAAAGTGGATTTGTTATAGATAAATCTTTTGTTTTTTGGTTTTACTTTTGTATAGGAAAATGTTTATCCCCAATTTGTATTTTCCTTCTCCTCATCTTAATGAAATTATTTTTATCTATCAGATCCCCAGTTGGTTTTACTTTTATTTATTTATGTTTCTGCTAGATGGACAAAATTAAAGAAGCTTTAAGGCTGGCAGATTTATCAGCTGAGAAGCCTCATTTTTCACATTGTCTAGAGTGACTTCTTTTTACGGTATTTGAAGCAGATATATCCAGATACTTCTCAGAAAAGTTAATAATGGTATCTGTCTAATTTGTGAATTTCAACCTGTGGTTGTGCTTATGACTATATGGATCAAACAATGTATGTACTCTCGTGAACCATATTGTTACTTCAAACGAACTTTATGCCAAATTTTATGAGGGGAATCTCTTGTTTTTGCTGCTTCATTGAACCGAGTCTTTGCATATAACAAGCTCTGTTAAGCTGCACTTAAGGGTGGCATGAGCTCATTACAAGTGAAATGAGGTTCTCTCCCCTTATTTAAAATGACAAAATGGGTGACATTTGGGCAAAATGTTGGGGAAAATTCTTAAAGCATAATTTTATACACTTCCTAGATCAAGATTTTAGTTTTCTTTCCAAACCAAACACAAAATTAGATGCAGAAGTGTACATCATCAATGGGATCTCTTCATGGTTCTATATTCACAATATGAAACTGAATATTTATCTGATGTTGAAACAACTTGGTATTTGTTTGTAGTTTCTTTGTCATTTTCCTTTGAAATTTCATGGTGCTTAAACTTGATTCTTTAGTGTTAGGATCACATTGGTATATGATTTCCTTTGATTTCCTCACAAAGATAAAATTTAATGTCTCACTTCCAATTGTCTCCTTTGTTCGATTCAGAATCGTCTCCATAGCAACTCACCTACATGTGCAGTTCCACTTGAAAAATATTAGAAAATAAATTAAAGAGACTTGTTCCTTTGCAAATTGCATCAATGATGAAAACTATTTAGATAATAATCACTCATTCTATTCCATAAATAAGCTATTTTAACTTTTCTGATATATTTATTTATAACTCAATATATCAAGATATAAATTGTGTCTGAATACATTAATTTATAAAAGTAATAGAAGTATTAATAGACTCCTTATGAAAATACCAAAGGAAGAGAGTAATTAATGAACAACTAACCTCAAGATTGTTTGAAATTGGGGAAGCATGCATATGGCTGTGAAGCCATTTTCTTGTTCCCAAGTGCTGCAATCTAATAATTGTTCCACTTTTAATGGTATCACCTTATTTGGCAGAACTCCCTTTTTCAGGCCTAACAATCTGCAGCAAAATGTTAATGCCATGTAATTTTTGAGAACTACATCAACTACTATTCCATCATGTTATTTAGCAATGAAGAATCTTAGCTTAGAAAAAAATGTCATTATGACCATTAAGTTTCAATGCATATGTCTACCAACAAAAGAGGTTATTAGGTGTTCAATAGAAAACAAGAAATTACCATAAAGTACCATTCAGAATTTTTCACCTGTATACATCATACAAATACAAAGACAATATATTCTAAGACAATTATTTATCTGATATTTTGGCCATTAAAAAATAAGAATAGTAAAACACAATTTTTTTATTTTGTCTTTGTTTCATGCTTTTGTATTTTCTTACATGAACAAACTCTCTGTACAGAGTCTTAAAGAACTGGATTAGCCACTATCAGAAAAAAGTTAAATTAGATAGCATAATTAAATTTTAATAAATAAAAACAAAAAGGAAAGAAACTATACTTATCCAGTAGCTGTTGGAATCATCAACAGTGGAGATACCAGTAACCGATTGTTGTTCACTGCTAGAACCATATGGAACATCTTGAGAATGCAAACGGCATTTTGTCTTCTCATACATCAGCTTCAGAACACTTCCATATGTAACCAGCACCTATATACAATATATGCTAACATCAAATTAATCTTTTACATTAGATTTTACTTCTCAAGGACCCTTAAGTGAATGTGATACACAACTCTAACCATTTAATCGTTGGCTATATATTAAAGTGAAATTGTTACCAACAGATTCATTAGTTTAAATTGACAATGCTATGTGTATGCTAAATAGAGCATAGCAGCTAAGAATATTGAGTGATGTGACACAATAATTTTGTAGTTGCAGTCACCACAACTCTAATTTACATAACAAGACTGCAATTTGTAACTGCTAATTCAGAACTTCCAAGGAACAAATCCGCAATAAGTTACAAAAAATAACAAAGGTGGCATTGAATCCAATCCATTTCAAGTTACAATAAATGGCAGGGTAATCAGATACAAACCATTGCACATTATGCAGGGTATGAGAAAAAGTCGCATCCAAAAGTGTATAATATTGGAATTCTAACTTAATTCTATGGCTGAAATCTATCAAAACAATATAACAGCAATATAAAACCCTAATCACAATTATAACGCAAAAGTCTCTACACTGGCTGAAGATAAGGATCAATCATAGCATCACGTATATTATCAGAAGTAACATGTTTTCAGTATCAATAAACTACCTTATAATTAATAAGAAGTAAGACTACGCATTTATAAAGTTAATATATATAAACACCTTATGGAGGATATATAGCAATTATATATAAAGAAAGAAAGAGAAAAATAATGGATTGAATTGAAACCTCTTGTGATTGACAATAACATATTGACAAGTTGACAACTATAAGGGTTATGGTCACATTACAACCAAAAACAATATAGACATTATCATCAGGGACAAAAATTAGCATCTATAGATAACCTCCTTGCTTCTGTGCCTCTGAGATCACATGTAAAGCAAGAGTTGTTTTTCCAGAAGCCTTTGGACCATATTTCCACAACACGTCCCTACAACAGTTATATATAACAATCAGCTTACAACTATCACCCAATGAAACAATGAACCATGAACTAAGAGACACATTTCTTCTTTATTTATCTCTTATCATATCAGATGAAATTGTGGAAGCATAATTGTAGGGGTGGTAACGGGGCGGGTGGGGGCGGGTTTTTGCTCTACCCGACCCCGCCCCGCCATACAAAAACCCATATTGAATCCGTTCCGCTTCTACTCGCGAGTAGTAAAATGTTAAACCCTAACCCGCTTCTGCGGGTACCCGTCCCGTCCCTACCTGCCCCTATAATTATTAAATCCAACAAATAATTAAATTTTAAAAATGAGTAGGAGCGGGTTTAACCTAAACCCGACCCCGTCCCGTCCCGCCCCGCCTAAGAACCTGCCCCGTTAAAACCCGTCCCGGTGCGGGGACGGGTAATTACCCGCCCCGAACGAGTATGGGCGGGGTGGGCACCCGCGAATTCGAGTAGTGTTGCCACCCCTACATAATTGTCATGCAGTTGCCAAATTAACATAGCAAATTAAACGTGCAAGGAAAATCAGAAGTCGGAGCAAAATAGAAAATCTTTTCACCAACGACCAACTAGATTAATTTATAAAAAGGGTTCAATTTTTGCAAACGCAGAATAAATTAGCAAAAAACTTCGTTATACAAGAATTTAAAGATATCTTTGGAAGTCCACAAATTCCCAGTGCTATATCAAGAGCAAAAGGGGAAGAGGAGAGAAGAAGATGAAGAACATTGAAACCTTTAGAGGCGTGAACGAGAAGGTTTCTGAACCCAAATGTAGAATAATTTTGGTTTTTTATTTTTTTAATATGTTTAACCTATATGAAGAACAATTTTGATTTTTTGTTTTTTTAATATGTTTTTGTTTTGTTATTTTAATTATTTGAAACTATAAAATTAGGGTTAATTGAATTCTAAAATTTGATTAATTTAAAAGGATATTTTTGTCTAATCAAATAAAAGAAGAATATTTAGGAGTTTTTTTTTACTAAAGATAGGAGACTCGAACCCGCAACCTCCAACCTCTTAATTGAGTATAGGGAGACTATGTCATTTGAACTATTATTCATTAGATAGGATTTTTTATAAAATTAAATAAAAATATATTTTTATTTTAATTTAATTAGAGGGATGTATTAGTAAAAGTGGTGATATAATATATATTTAAAAAAAATTTAAATGTTGATGTAAAAAAAAATGCCACATGGCTTATTACTATTTGTTTTTATTTTAAATATATTGTATGAATTTATCATCATACCGTAGTAAACACCTATAATGTTTATCTCAAAATAAAAAATACCGTGTTTTGGATTTAAAACATTTTCAAAAGTTAAAAGAGAAAACAATGAAAACATAAAAATAGAGTTTGTTTATTTTGTTCTATTTTTTTTAAATGTTTTCCTTTAAAATATCTAATAAATCATATTTTCATGTCTAAAAACACTTAAATCAGTCTCATATTTTTTTTCGTTTTTAATTTTTTAATTAAAAAAATAAAAATATTTCTAATTTAAAATACCGTATTTGATCCTTCACCTTTTTTCTCTATATCTCACCCACCAAAATTATACCATTTCTCGTGTTCTATCGTGAAAAACAAGCCAGTGCCTCCAACTCTTTTTCTACTTTCTTCCAGTGGTTTTTGGTTTCTGGTAACTTTTTTTATTGGCTTTTTCATTCTCTCATTGTCGTTCAAAGGTAAAAGATCTGTTTTAAATTTTTTATTGTTTGGTTGAAAATTTCTGCTATGCCGTCAAATTGAGTTCTAAAATCAGTGTTTTCATTTTTTTTCTTCTGCTAGAGTTATCAATCCGTCTTTTAGTCTCTCTTTCCTTCTCTTGTATTGATATTTTTCATTTTTTCTCTTTCATTCAAAGGTAAAAGAGCTTTTCAATTTATGTTTTAATTTAAATTTTTTAAATTTTAAATTTTTATTTTAAAGAATAAAGTGAAATTTTTTTTAAATTTCAAACTCTTCCCATTCTCTATTTTTAATTTTTTTGGTATTTTTTTAAAATTTTATACTAATTTATTTTTTAATTTGATAGAAATATGATAATTTTTCTATTAGTATATGATAGTACATTTTTTTAAGTTTTTTTTAATTCAAAATTCCTAAAAATTTTCTACTAGTACATTTTTTTTTATAATTTTGTCATAGGAAGAAACTTTTTTTTATGTTTCTTCGACAATATTAACAACAACCATAAAAATTCATTTGTATTTTTATTCAATAAAAAAGATTCATTGGTATTTTTATTCAATATAATTCTCTCTTTCTTAACAGTACTCTTATTTTTAAAATTAAATTTAATTCGTACTCTTGTCTTGTCTTGTTTTATTTATTTTGTACTTGTACGGTATCTTTTAATATTAATATAATATATTTTTTATTTAAAAATATTAATTTTAAATATTTTTATTTTAAAATATTTTTTCACATTATTTTTTCA
>NC_029773.3:88912983-88922458 GCF_000817695.3 Arachis duranensis | reverse complement strand
ATATTCTTTTTTATATATGCATATATCTTTCATTATTTAATTAAATAAAAATAATTTTTTTAATAGAAAAAATTAACAACCAAACTAATCATTATGTATAGTGTAATGAATCAATAGCCAATTTTCACATGTGTAAGTAGTGATTTTACTGATTTAAATTTGTATATACATATGCTACTTGGGTTTAGAACTTTTTTTTACATGGTTTATAGTCGTTGAGATATACCTTTTATAAAATGAAATAATATAACTTTAAAAAACTGTTTATGTTTTGCATTATAAATAATATTTTTTATTATCCATGCAATTAACAATTTTAAGATAGTAATTTATTTTATATTTGATACCATATAAAAATTAATATTAACTTAATAAAAAATTAAATAATTAAATTATAATTGANATAATTAAATTATAATTGAATAAAAATATAATTTTAAATTTTAAAATATTAAAATACATTTTGAAAATATGCTCACCAAATGTATTTTTATTATTTTTAACGTTTGAAAATAAATTATCTTCTCATAAATAATTATTTGGATAATGAGTAGGATAGAGTAGGGTTTGAATTCAACCCTAATTCTACTAAGACTTTAAGAGCGTGTTTGAGAAGTAGTAGAAACTATTTTTTTTTTTTTTACTTTTGGAATTTGAATTATGAAAAAGTCACAATACGCGTATTTGACACCATTTTAAAAAAGATTTTTAACTTTTCAAAAAGTTAATTGGCAACTTTTTGAACAAGTAGAAATCTATGACTTCTCTACTTTTCGACAAGTCATTATACCGCTTCCTTAAAAAAAATTTAACTTCAAAACAAAAAAATCTACTTTCCTTTTTGACTCTGTTTTGGCTGGAAGCATTGGCAATGTTTCATCAGCTGGAAGTACGGCCCCTCCATCACTATTTTCACTAATTATTCATCTGTTGGAAGTATTGATCCTCCACCATCATTTTCAGACAATCTTCCATCTGAATAACCTACTGCATATTTTCTTTCTAGGTAATTTTTTAATTATTTTATCACTCTATTTTTATTATTAAATTTGTATTTTACTGTGGTATGAAATTTCAGTTTTAATTTTATTTTTTTCACATGTGATTTTATTTTTATATAGCTTGCTATTATTTTCATAGTTAATTATAACAATTTCTTGACCTCGGAGAAGGGAGTTCTAATAAGAGTAAAAAAAAAAACAGCAACAAATATATATTGAAACACATTTTATATTTATTTTTTATTTTCACATACTATATCATACACAATATTAGTGATTAGGTTATGTAAAATCAACATTCAATATTGAAAAGTATTTATTATCATTGTTATTTTAATATTCATTCTCTTGCGTACAAAAATTTGTATTTTTTGAGTTATTTATCCAAACACTACAACTTTAAAATAAGTACTTTTATAACTAAAAATCCAAACACAAAATAACTTATTTATAAGTTACTATTAATAAAAGTCCTTATGCTTTAAGTTCTTTTTTCAAAAGAATTTATTTAAGTTATTTACCCAAACTAGGCCTAAGCGGGTTCAATTTGTTACTAAAACTTAACCCTATTCTATTCGTGGGTGGAAAACAATCCAACCCTACCTTAATCCTACTTGCGGTCAACCCGCGAGTATCTGATCTACACGCAAGTTTTCACAAATATGTAATATTATTATATAATCTAGTGAGTATGCAAATTAAAAATTCAATACAAATAATACAATCGTCCTATAAACAATATAACCATCAAATATTCAATTCTACGTAAAAGTATTTACTTAACTTAATAACACAAATACGAATAAAATGTGATATAATGTTGTATTTATATATCATTAAAATAAAATTGATTTTTATATAAATAAAAGTGTTAAATTATTTATTAATGATCTTGACTCAATTATAAAGACTTTTTACACTAAGGTAATGTTTGTTTTGAGGTACTAGGATGAAAACTGAAAGATTGGGACTCAATATCATGTTTGTTAACCAAAAACGGGTACTAAAATTTCAATATTTGTCCTCAAAATTTTAGTATTTCAGTACTTTTAAAAAGTAGAGATACAGAAGATTGAAATTTTTAGAGACGAAGACTTAAATTTTAATAACATTTTATATTTAAATACTGTTATTTCAATTAATTAATTTCAACTTTACTCTATACAAATTAAATTAGAGTTTTATTTTTATTTCAATCTCTGTCTCACACTTTATACCAAACACAATACTGATACTTATTTCAGTCTCAATCTTTCAATCTCAGTTTTTCCATCTCCATCGTTCATCCAAATGCTACTTAAGTGAGAGGTCATTGGTTTAACACTTACATCTAACATATTTTTATAACATATACATATTATTCTTACAAATTCATTTAGCCACTAATGACAATGTAAATGAATACAATTTTATTTTTATTTTATGAAAATATTTTGTATTTTAAAAAATATTTTTTATTAGAATATCATATAAAAATATTTTATTAAAAATGATTGTAAATATATATTTTTTACATTTCCAAAACATTAAACAAATAAAAAGTTCAAAGTATTTTTATTATTATATTTTAAAATATAAGATAACTAATTTTTTTCAATTTTATTTTACCTTTTCAAAAGAAGTCATCTTTTTCATTTATAAACTTTTATCATATATGATTTATTATTGGATTGTCTTAAAATATATTATGTACAAAGTTTTTTCAATAGATATAATTTTATAAATATAAAGTTATTTTTATTTTTTCAACATATATATGTATTATCATTTTGAATATTTATAAATAAAAATAATAATTTATTTTCAGTACCCTTAATAAATTCTAAAAATTATTGCTATTGATTGTTTTGTAGTAGTAGCTTTTATAACCATATTCTCTTTCTCAATTAATTATTGAATTCGTCACCTTTTTTTTTTTCAATGCAAGTTTCCAACCATTAGTCCGCTGCATATTATTCTCTCTCTTCATTAAATTTGTGCATAGCAAAACATTTGAGGAACTTGAAATCTTGAATATTACACATTCCTGAATCATGACAATTCTTTTATCCTTTTTGATGAGCTGAATCATGACAATTCTGATGAATCTGTACTTGGTCAACATTTTATTCAATTCGCTTTATTTGCTAAATATCTTTTCACTTATTACCTTCTTTATAAAGATTTATTGGATTCTCCTGAAGATTTAACTAATATAGATATTAGATAAGCTACTATTAATAAAATTTTTTATATTATACTTTTATTTTCATAGACATCATATATAAAGTATTTTATTTATTTTTTATGAATGTTTGTTCTAATCTTTTGTTTATTTTTTCAAATTTTTTTCTTTAACTACCGTATATAATAATAATATTAATAATGTATTTTTTATTTTTATCAAAGTTTATTCTTTTTATATAAAAATTATAATTCCAATTCTTTCTATTAATCAACCAATATCCTATTTGGTCTCGAGGTACTACTGTCTTTTGTTGTAGTCAATTTTATGTTTATTGTTTTCTTATTTAGAGCACAATCAAATTTGGCAATGAGTTATAATTCAAATGACATATTTTTTTCATATGAGGTTGGAATCGAATCTCCTTATTTTTGATAAAAAAAAGAAAGTACAATCAAATTTATTTAAATATTGGATTTGTTTGGGTAAACTTTTATACATGCTAATAAAATTATAAAAATATAAAAACACAAAATCTCCTAATTTATTTATCTATTATCTATTATTAAATTATATTTTTTCAATTAATAGTATAGTTAACGTGGCATATTATTGAAGGTGTTTTGTAATTTATTTTATTTGATTTATTTAAATACGTTAATTAATAAATTATTTATTTAATTTGATTAAGATAAATATCAAATTATTATTTAATATTTTGTTTGTCTATATTAATTATAACTAATTAATTATTTGATTTTATTGGAATAAAATAAATTAATTTTATTTTAATTTGCATTAATTTTACGTCTTATGTATTTCGATTAATATAGTTTATTTACATAACATATTTATAAGATATTTTTATTTATTTAACTTATCCTATTAATTTGAACAATTATAATTAATTTATTACATCAATTATTTAATTTAATTAGTTTAACAAAAATATTATTTGTACATCAAAATTAAATACTAAAATTAGCTATCAATATATTTGTATATAAATATATGTGTGATTTAATTTATTTTTAATGTATATTTATATTTCAACATGTATTTTATAATGATGGCTAATTTTTATATATACGTAATATACTCATTAATTTAAATATATGTTATTTGATTCAATTTATTATCATGTTCGTTTATTAAAAGTTCTTCTTTATTTCTTTCTTTCAACTTAAATATTTTGATTTCAAATTTTATTTTTTATTAATTATTTATATATTTTTTATTTTAATATCAAATCTAATATTTCTAACAATATTTTTTTATTATTTATTGTCTAATAGTTATATGTCCACTGTCAATTATATTGTCATGAATATTTCTTTAATTTAAACAAATACAATTTCATTATTTTTTATTTTATCTATTTCTGTATTTCATAACTTATTCATCATAAAAAGCTAATATACTAAAAGAGAATATTATTTTTTTACTAATTATTTTTTTATTCCATAATACTATTTTATCAAAAGTAACGTTTTTGACATGTGCAACATCCGAAAAATCTATCTCCTCAAGAAAAAGGAGAAATACGTTTGATCCTCTTTCAACCAAATCTCTATTCCTCCTAAAAAATAAGACTCTACAACTCTGTTGAAAATCAAATAAATTATGTAAACCTAAACAAATAAATCTCATAATTTAATAATAAGCATAATCTAAAAAGAATAATATAATATGTAAACACTCTTGATAAAATTAATAAGTCTAATTCCTAATGTTTATTTTAACATAAATTTAGGTTTGTCATTCTGATAATAAAAATATTAGGACGACTTTTATATATAATAATAATAATAATAATAAGTAAAAACTTTTACTTGAAAATTTTATTGACTTTTCTTTAGAAAAGCGAGAATAAAATTTTTTTTCTTCATCCAAACATGCATATATACATTCACATCATCACAGCACGTTACATATTTAAGAATAATTTACGTTAGCAAGACACACGCATATATAATTACCATCACATTTCTATCCCTCTTTACAAAGATTTATAACAATAATAAAAGTAAGTGAAAATATCTAAGATATTAAGATAGATAAAGTACAACCAAAAATTTAGTAAAATTTTTATAGACTTCATCTTTTGTTTCTTGAAAAAGATAAGATTGTAGAGGATAATAAGAACTTAACCACATAATCTCAGTAGAGGAGTTTCAATTAGCGACCAATTTAGTAACTATCCACTTTCAGTTGCTAAAATTAAAATTTGTGAATGATTTAGTTACCAATGACAAAGTCAATCTAGTCAATCGCTAAAATCGGTTGCAATTTTTTTAATTTCGCGACCGAATTAGCAACCAAAACAAAAAACAAGCTTTTAGGGTATGTTGGTGGCTAAATGAGTGGCTATTTTTAATTTAGCAACCGATTTCGCAACCAATATAAAGACAAGTTTTATGGTGGTTGGTCGCTAAACCGGTCGCTATTTTTAATTTAGCGACCGATTTTGCGACCAATATAAAAATAAGCTTTATGGTGATTGGTTGCTAAGAAGTTGGTCACTAAATCGGTTGCTAAGTTTTAACATAGCGACCGATTTAGCGATCAACTATAAAATGCTAGTTTTAAAGCATTCAGTCGCTAAATTGGTTGCTATTTTATAATATAGCGACCGAATTAGCAACCGACTTAAAAATATATTGATAAAATAGTTGGTCGCTAATTCAATTACTAAGGTAGCAGTCACTAAATCGGTTGCTAAGGATTAATATAGCAATCGATTTTAGCAACCAACTATAAAATCTTAGCATTAGAGCAGTTGGTTACTAAATTAGTGACCAAATTTGTGACCAACTAAAAAATAAAAGTTACAAATTAATTAGTTGCTAAATCAGTTATTATTTTAAACAATAGAAACAAACTAGATTTTAATTTAAATTAAGAAAACCCATCACTTTTCAACCCTGACCCTAAGCTCTCTCCTCACACAGCGTCCTTCTCACCACCTCCCTCATTCTTCGGCGGAGTGGAGAGAGAAGTCACTTTTCGTCGAGTCGTAGTGGGCGTCGTTTTCGTTGGAGCCATTCTCGTCAGTACCATCTCTCCTTCTTGAGTTTATCGCTGTCTGTCCCTCGCCGCGTACTTCCTCTGCTCGTTCCGCTATTGTTGCAAATCATCGCATTCCCGTCTAGATTTGCCATTGCTCACATCCCGTCGTTCTTTTCTCAGTGTCGCCTCCTGTGGTAACTTTTTCTTCTGTCTTTTCAGTTTTTTTATGTCTTAAAAAAATATGTTATAGAGACTTAAATATGAACTTTGGTTAACTCTCCCCTAGCTAGTTATATTATTCTATGAACTTTGGATTTGTAACTGTGAATTTCTTTCTCTGAGATTTTGGATATGATTTGTCATGGTGATATAAAATTTGGAAATATGGAGTTGAATTACTTACCTAAGTAGTTCAAATATGATGATTACTTCGAAAGTTAGAATTCATACGATGTCATTTCTTGTAGTTGCTCTTAACTCAAGTTTTATTTCTTTCATTAGGAACTTATTTATCATTACAAACTAAAACTAAACTTGTGTCTACTACTCTACTTAGAAGAAACTTGATTCTGATCTTATGTGATTGTTGATATTTACAGATTGATGTTTATAGAGTGTTTGAACATTTTTAACTTGATAATTTTTTCCGTGATTGAATATTTTTTTAATTTTTGTGTTAAGAGTGAAAATGTGAGAAAATATAAGAGTATATTAATCTCATCAACATATTATTTATAATACAATGATTTTGTTATAAGTAACTCTTTGTGATTTTTTGCAGTTAAAAAATGAAATTTGGATGCAATGTGTAGATGATAGCAGAAAATATATTTGATGGACTCTGCCTCTACAGAATATAGAGTGATTTTAGTGCACTTTTTAGGTAAAAGAAGATTATTTCATGTCAAATCCTTAAAAATATTTTGAATCTCACTTAATCCATAGAAGGGAGGGCATGCTTAAAATCAAAACCAGAACTGGCCATATGCTTCTTACATAATTTAATTTAATTAATTTGCTGATATTATCCCACAAGAGAGAGTTCTTTGTATTTAGACATTTTTAGCAATTAATTTAGTCTTAGCTACATCGCAAGTCTCAAATAGTATAGTATTAATATAATGATTAGTTTCATTACATAAGCTTAAGTTGGTTCAAGTGTCACATGCTTAATTATCCTTAAACAACGTCTTGGATTTTTTGTTTTGCATCTCACAATATAACATTATAGTAGTTTCATGTTTATGCAGAAAAGCTACTCGTTTTTTCTTATTATTTTTTGGCCTTGAGCATCGTATATGATGAGTCACAATTGTCTTTATGTGTTTGCATATTTGTATCATTTTATTATCAAATATTTATTTTCTAATTCTCTCATTTTAATAGGATTTTTTATTTTAATAAATAAAATAAATGTAGTCTTTACTAAAATAAATAATTTTACGAGCATTTATCGATTTAAATTCCCTTGCCATATCTCGTTTACACGGTAAACGAGATAATAAAAGATAAATATTCAGCATCTATAAAAGGATGTGTAACCCTTGTTATTCTCCACACACATTTCATATCATTTTTCTATCTCGTTTTTCTCTAAAAAAAAAAGCTGAATGGCTAGTAACAATCCATTCATAGTTATGCTTGCTTATCCCAATTGGCAATTGTTGTATGAGAAATAGCGATAACGGGTGACATTTGAGTGTCAGGATCCGATATTGTTTCGCACTCGGCGTGTGGAGACGTTGTCAGATTTGAAGAGTTTGATATTGAGCAAGCTCGGTGGTACACAAGCGAGGGAGATAGGTAGGGTGGGGTATAGGTTGCTGGCATCTATGGAAAATAGAGTCTTCCGATTTCGACTATTCCGACTTCACGGGGACGAGCACGTGCGACTGATGTTCGACATTCATGGGAGGATCATGTGTGAACAGGTAATGGAGCTGTCCGCCGAGGTGGGTCATAGTGGTAGTGGGGGTTCCGTACACGAAACTTATATGCAGGACGATCGACCTCTCGTACCACCGCCCATTCATGTCGCAATTCCGGAGTATGAGGCGGAGGAGGATGAGGAGGAGTCGGACGAGGATTACGTGGCGGACAGTGCAGACAGTGAGTCTTTCGATGGTGGCGATGAGGATGAGTTTGTGCCGGAGACACCTGCCGGGGCTGTGGCGCACCATGTGCTGCCTCCAACTCACCCGATTTCGGCGCTATCGATTGTGTCAAGTCACAATCACAGTCTAGATCTGGACGCCATGCATGAGAGGACCCCGGTTTCTGACACAGGTTCAGAAGTCGAAAGGTGGTGCTTCAAGGTGTGAAGAACTACAGTATTCGCAAGATTGCTGAGTACCAAGTGATCGAGTCTGAATTCTTCAATAAATCAAAATCAAATAAAACAATTCTTCAATCCAAATTAACCAAAATAAAACTTCTCATAATTCTCATAAAATTTCGGCAACACCTCCCTAAAAATCGGACTTTGCCACCCTTCTCGGGTCCCATCCAAACTATTTCTCAAATTTTTTTCAAATCATTTCCAAATCTTAATTCATGACCAACAAAATCAAACCAATTCCAATAAATCACAGTCTAAACCAACTTCAACATAATCAATTAAAAATCATAATTTCTAGCCACCACCACCAATCAATAATTCAAGCAAACAAACAATTAGAGTCATCCAAATAATTCAATTCAATCCACAAGATTTACGAAAATTCTAAAAGTACAATTTTTGCATTAATATCGACTTCTAACAATTCTTGATAGTAAATTGAATATTAGAAATTGCTTCTACCTCGATTGTCGAAATCATAAGTCGCAAAATGCGTTAAGACCCTTTTTCTCCTAGCTCGCAAAAGCGGCAGCTGCAACCACAGCTCCATAATGCTTCTGCAACAACATCCGTAACCCCAATCACAACATGCAAGTACCAATACTCACCCGCACCAAGAACGGAGTACGGCAGCTCTAGAGATGACCTCTGGCGAACTCCCTCAGCAACGGCTCTGACCACTGCTACTCAACAGCGGCGACGGCGACGACAACCAATGTGACGAGTCCCTCTCGCGCGTCCCCCTCCTCGGCGATGGCAACGATTCTTGGGATCCCTCATCGGCGACCAAGAAGCACGACAGTAATTGGCGCAATGGGACGCAGCTCCTCTTTCCCCTCTTCGCCGACGGCTATGCGCGAAGCTCTTCTAGCAGCGGTGACACGTTGGTGATGGATCCTCTCTCTCGTGCTTGCGCGCGTAGGCGCGGGTTTGACTCGGTCTCTCTCTCCCCCTCCCTCCCTC
>NC_029773.3:88901087-88912734 GCF_000817695.3 Arachis duranensis | reverse complement strand
CTCCTCACGCACGGCAGTTCGGTGACAGCTCCACGGGACGGCAGCAACGGCTGGGCAGCGGCAGCAGCGCGGTCCCTTCCCTTCTCTTCTTCCTCGTTCCCCTCTGCTCTCCCCGTTCTCTCTTCTTCCTTTCTTTCTTTTTTCGTTTTCGTGTGTATGTGTGCAAGGAAGGAGTGACGATTGTGAGAGTTTGTGAGGGTGGAGAGTGTGTGTTAGGATTAGTGTTAAGTTAGGGTAAAATTAGGGTTAAGGTAGTTTAATAATCTTATCATTTAATTTATTCGTCAACTTGCAATTTATTTTTAAAAAGTATTCTAATTCAATAATTAGAGATAATTAAATTATTTTTTTAATTATAAAATAAAATAAAAAATTTAAGTATTCAAATTAAAGCATATAAAATTCTCATTATTTTTAAATCACTAAAGCTTTAAATCAAATATAAGAAAGTACTCAATTAATATAAAAATCTCTAAAAATATATTCTCGAATAAATAAAATAAATCAAAAATAAATTATTATTTAATTTTTCAGAAATCTAGGGTCTTACAACATAGGAGTGTCGTGTACACATCGCAAGGAAAGTGCCCTATACACCTTCTCAATGGGAGTATTATCATCTCATGCACACACACATATATATCGATAAACAAGTTTCGTAGGGAGAATATTTAACAAATCTTTATCAAAAAATGATTCATCAAAACTCATAATATCTGCCTCCAACATAACAAGTCTCTGTCGGAGAATATTTCATTAAATTCTTATATCTACCCCAAATATAACGAGTCTTTATCTCATTTCAATCATATTCACAATCAAATATAATCAAAATTATAATCAAATCCACAATTCTATATAATCATATTTTTAAATACCAAGTTCCTCAAACCATCTTCAACTTCATTTCAAGTTTTTTTTTTAACTTTTTCTCAAAAAATTCAAAATCATTCTTATTTCGCAATTATAAATCTCAATTGAAACATAATCACTTGTTCTTTAACAATTGCTTTAAAATTTGCTAAAACGCCTCAAAACATAATTTTTTAGTTAATCGAAATTAAAAAAATAAATTTTCAATTAATCCTTATTACTTTAGATTTCACCTGCATTCCGTAAAACATAATTCTTTAATTAGAATTAATCAAGTAAAACTTATTTTTCTTTAATCAATCGAATTCAAATATTTTAAATTCACTAAAAATTTCTCGAAGCATAATTCTTTAATCAAAACTAACCAATAAAATTTCAAAACAAAGTTTCTAATTTTTTTGAAAATAAAACCAGTTTTTATTATTCTTATTATTCAATTTTACTCAAATATTTATAAAAATTTCGACATCTTCTTTGAACTTGGACTTTGCCACCTTTCTAGGATTCCATCCAAACCAACATCCCTCAACCATTTTTCAACATACCAATAATAATCACCAAATCAAAAAATTTAACATAGTCATTAACTCAAAAAAATCAACATAATCAAGAATTTCAGTAATCAAATCAAATTAATCACGTACATAACCACAAATAAATCGACTTCATTCATTATTCTCACAAAACCGCCATAATCCATGTGTAATTTCTCATTTAATCTTATTGTTTGAGTAATTAATCAAATCATATCCATCCAAATAGTACAGCTTAATCCATAAGACTCGCACTATGCAAAGCTTAATCACAAAAATTCATTTTTTACATTAATATTTATTTATAACAATTTCTTTAAAAAAATAGATTTTAAAAAAACTCCTACTTCAATCGCGACTCAACTACGTAACAAACTCCTTTTTATTCTTATTTTGCAACAGCGGTATCAGTTTCGACTGTTTCCCGCAGCAGCAACAACCACAAACACAGCATAAATCATAGTAACTCAATCTTGAGACATTAACGTCGCAAAATTCTCAACAAACTATAACAGAACACTAACATTGAGAATTTCAGAACAAAAAAACTTACTATACTTAAAGAAGAACCAAAAAATGGAGTAACAATAGCTCCAATAGCCCTCACTAGCCAGAGCAGAACCTAAAAGAGACAACGCAACGCTAAAGAAAGGCAGAATAGCAACGGTAACTACTTCGGACAGCACTCACGGCAACGCTTTCAGCAGCAACTACGGCAGTTCTGTAAGATTAGGCGGCTGAACCCGACAACAATAATGTTAATTAGTGAGAACTAAATTCATAATTTGAAAAAAGACTCATTAATTAATAGGTACTATTATGAAGTACTTGATAAATATGTAAGTGATATCTTAATTTTATTTTTACACATAACAAAGATTTGTCTTTTGAAAAAGAAAATAGTTGTAACAAAAGATTTTTTTTGTGTGAAAAGGGTATCAATACTTATTATTTTATGTAAGGATAATTCAATATTTTAAACACAAATTCTTTCTATCATTCTACAAAAGTTAAGACAAGATATTGTACATTCATCTTATTTTTTGTAGTTTTGGTAAGTATTTAAACTAACAAAAAATATATAAAACTATTTTTAAGTACAAATACATCTATTTCAACTCAAAAATAAACAAAATATGTTAGTAAATTCCAATAAGTAACAACGTTGGTTATATTATTTTAATTCTAAGAATGAGTATAATACTAGAATATTAAATAGTAGGTAGATTTTAATAAAAATAGTTTTCTATGATATTATTTTTACTATGATAATTAGAAAAGTAATTCAAAAGACAAATTTTATTTCATGTTATTAGATTGTACTTGATCAAATCAATTTTAATATAAGAGTAACAGAATTTAAAAATTTTTTCGTGAATCATGATAAAATATCTATACATTCAATCATTAATATTATTTAAATATCTTTAAAAAAAATAAGATTTTAGTATTTTAATTTAATTACAAACTATATATTACTATTAATAAATAATTATAGAATTTATCTATCATGTGTTATAAGGACATAAGTTAAAATTACAAATTAAAAAGTTTTTACTAAAAATACAAAAAATTTAAATTTTTAATATATTTATTTTAATAAAATTATTATTTATTAATTTTATAAAATTTTATAACAAAAATTATTATATATTTTTTATTTAAAAAATAAAAAATACTTTACAGAATTTTAATTTGTATATGATCCCGTGTCCCCTCCACCTTTAATTTGCGTCATTTGCATGTACCCTAGTTCCCACTTCTCTATTCTATATATATGGGTACCGAGTATCCCAAAACATCATAGTAATCCTCAAATAACATTATTATTATTGTAGTGAGTTCACACTTCACAATTGTCTTCGCATTTCAAAGCCAAAAATGGCTCAACCAGTGTTTGTTTCATCAGCCCAAATCCCAAAAGAAGATGAAAAGATAGTGTTTGATTCATCTGTTATGTCATATGAAACCACCATACCCAAAAAATTCATATGGCCTGATGAGTTTAAGCCAAGGCAAGACATTCCAGAACTTCAAGTTCCAGAAATTGACATGAAAGCCTTTCACTCTGGTGATCCAAAAGTTATATCAAACCTTTGCTCTAAGATTGATGAGGCATGCAAGAAGCATGGATTCTTTCATGTTGTTAACCATGGCGTGGACGCCGAACTCATAGCGAAAGCTCATGTTTTGATGGATGATTTCTTTGGCATGTCGTTGGCAGAGAAACAGAAGGCTCAGAGAACGCTTACAGATTTTCGTGGGTATGCTAGCAGCTTCACTGGCAGATTCTCTACCAAACTTCCATGGAAGGAAACACTCACTTTTCCTTACTCTGCTGAGAATTCATGCAAAAATGTGGAGGAATATTTTGTTAATGCTCTTGGGGAAGATTTCCATCACTTTGGGTGAGTTAGGATGATTTTTATTTTTATAATGAGTGTAATTTTGATAGAACAGGTAAAATGTTTTAAATTAATTATATTTATATTTTAAATGATTATTTATGCGGTTAATATAATAAATAATTATTTCTATAGTATAAAAATCAAATCAGTCATTAGATCCGTAAAATTAGTGGTTTAAAGTTCAAAAATTTAATCAAAATTCATGATATAATAAAATAAT
Source organism: Arachis duranensis (assembly GCF_000817695.3). Taxonomy (NCBI): domain Eukaryota; kingdom Viridiplantae; phylum Streptophyta; class Magnoliopsida; order Fabales; family Fabaceae; genus Arachis; species Arachis duranensis. The sequence continues at coordinate 88,908,700 of NC_029773.3, read as the reverse complement.
ATATTTATATATAAAATATATTTTTTTTAAAAAAATAATATTTTATATTTTATTATTTTAACTCACGCATATTTGTATAATTGATAGGGAGTTCTACGAAAAATACTGTGATGCAATGAGCAATCTAGCCCTTCAAATCATGGAACTTGTGGGGATGAGCTTAGGAGTTGGGAAATACTTCAGAGATTACTTTGAAGAAAATAACTCTATTATGCGACTGAATTACTACCCGCTATGTCAAACACCTGATTTGACCTTAGGAACTGGGCCCCACTCTGACCCTAATTCCCTTACCATACTTCATGATGATCAAGTTGCTGGTCTTCAAGTGTTCTTGGATGGCCAATGGTACTTGGTTCCTCCAAGACAAGGTGTTTTTGTTGTTAACATTGGTGACACATTTACGGTAACAAATCTTTATATTATAATGTTCTTAGATGATATTCGGTTTATGTAAACACGATAATTAAAAATTATTAATATATTTTATTAAATTATTTAAGGCAGTAAGTGTTTACATTTTAAATACTACTTTTATTTTATTTTTTTTTCAGGCTCTATCAAATGGAGTTTACAAGAGTTGTTTGCATAGAGCCGTTGTGAACGACAAATCAGCAAGAAAATCGCTTGCTTTTTTCCTGTGTCCTAGGAGGGATAAAGTTGTCAATCCACCAAAGAAACTCATCACCGAAGAGAATCCAAGAAAGTATCCAGATTTCAAGTGGCCAACCTTGCATGAATTCACTCAGAAGCATTACAGGGTTGACGCAGGAACTCTTGAAACATTCTCCAAGTGGCTTTTAGACAATAAAACTTCAACCAATTAATTAAGGGTGTCTCCTATATAATCGAACTTTAATTTATTGTCTTATGTTTGGGTATGGATGATGATCATATATAGTCGAAGAAATAATACAAAAAGTGTTTGAGTCCTTATAATAATGTGTATGGCCTATGGTGCATCATTCTGTGTTGAACTTGTATAATAAAAATTCTAAATAAAAATATTATCGTTTTTAAACTTTTCACTTTTCTCTTTTTTGGTTAATTATTAATGGCTTCATTATTTGTTTTTCCCTGTTCTTTGAAACAATAATATTATCGAGTTAACTCTCAAAATGTGTTGGACTCAAGAGTTGATTTTCAGTATAAATTAAAAGACAAAAATATTATTTATATACTAAAATTAGTTATTAAAATTAATCACTAATCTATTTATGTATAAATATATGTATGATTTAATTTATTTTTAATATATATTTATATTCTAATATATATTTTATATTAGTAACTGATTTTAGTATACACGTAATATGACTTATTAGAAGATATTTAAATGCGACAATAAGTATCAAAATGTACTTAACAAAATAGAATTCACAATACATTAGGAAAATACGTATAAAACTGTCTTAATTGAGTATAAGAAGACTATGCCATTTGAGTTATAACTCACAGTGCATATATACTTCTCGATAAATATTAGGGTAGGTTTTTTGTGGCTAAGATTATAGTGACTAAAAGTGACTAAGTTTTGACAGGCCAATGAACACATGACATGTGAAGAATTAGGTGAAAGTTGTTAATTAGAATGATAGGCCTTATTTTTAGTGAGTAGCACGATGAAAGAGTAAATAAAGTGACCAAAATTATATGTATATCATGTGGGCCTTTGTTTTGAAGGAAAAAAATTTATTAGTATTTTTTAGGATAATTTACGCAAATAAAATAAATGAACAAAACCTTTACGCAAATATAACATTGACAATTTTCAGACGCAAATGCAACAAACACAACTATATATAATCCGCTACACCCTGTAGCAGAACTCAATTGCACGTAATCCGCTACAGGCTATCGCGGATTACGTTGAGGTTGCGTTACTCATAAACCGCTACACCCTATAGCGGTTTATGCTCATATGGTGCGAGACTCATAATCCGCTACACCCTCTAGCGGATTATGAAGAGTGTGAAAAATCGGGTTGGCTTATGTTTAAAAAAATTACACTCTCTAAAACTGGGTTTGTTTTGCATAGAATAAAGGGTATTTTAAGCCATTTTCTATACAAAATAATTTTAAAAAAATGACTTAGAAAATGTTAGGAGTATTATAAAAGTTTATAACATCTTAGTAATTTAGGTAAATACTGGTTATAACTATATTTTTCTTAATTTTTAAATTATTATTAACTATGTAAAGTATTTCTTTAATATCCTAAGTCATTAGAACATTACAAATTTTTATAGTACTTCTAACATCTTTTAAGCTATTTTTTAATTATTTTATATAAAATAAAATATTTTTTTATAATATAATTTAAATAAATTTATTTTTTTCTCAAAAGATAAATTTTATTGGTGCAATAAAATAATGGCCCATTTTGGACTCACAGCAAAATAAAATGGAAATTCCCCAACTAAGCAAACGTGCTAGATATTAACTGCTGAGAAAGACATGGAACGTTACTAAAAGGCGTGAAAAGGATAAAGTGAAAAAGAAATAATTTTTGGAGGAGGAGCGTTGTTCATCAATGGAGGTGAGTCACTGCTTTCAGAGTTTCGGACTTTGTATTAAAAAAATATTCATGAGCTATTAAAAATGGGTAGAAAAGTATGTATGAAATTCGAATCGATAGCTCATTAATATTTTAAAGAAGTCTCATAATTAAATATTTTGTTAGCTTTTTTAATGCATGAAATAAAATATATATTTTTTAATTTTTAAATTATTAATTTTTTTAATCAATTATTAATTTTTAATAAAATATATAGTTATAACCAGTATTTACCTAAATTACTAAGATATTACAAACTTTTATAGTACTCATAATATTTTTTAAGTCATTTTTTTAAAATTTTTTGCATAGAAAATAGCTTAAAATGGCTTAAAATGCCCTTTATTATATGCAAAACAAACCCGATTTTAGAGAGTGTAATTTTTTTAAACATAAGCCAACCCGATTTTTCACACTCTTCATAATCCGCTAGAGGGTGTAGCGGATTATGAGTCTCGCACCATATGAGCATAAACCGCTATAGGGTGTAGCGGTTTATGAGTAACGTAGCCTCAACGTAATCCGCGATAGCTTGTAGCGGATTACGTGCAATTGAGTTCCGCTATGTAGCGGAGCGTTTGTTGCATTTGCGTCTGAAAATTACCAATGTTGTATTTGCGTAAAGGTTTTGTTCATTTATTTTATTTGTGTAAATTGTCCTATTTTTTAAATGGATAATTCCAAAACTTTAATAGTTGGGTTTTAGTGTGAAAATCTATTAAAAAAAAGTCATGAACTATTAATAATGATAGTAATCCAAAAAAAAAAAGAACTAAATCATGTAATATTTATGTGAGCTCTTACTATTAATGTATTTGTACCATGAGCGAAACTAGGTTGAAGTTGAGGAAGAGGTCAAAAATTAATTTTGTAATAGAAAAAGAGTAAAATAAAATTTTTAAAGGGGGCTAAAATAAAATTTGTACACAATTTATAAAAAAAAATAAAGTTTGGGAAGGGCCATTGCCTCCCTTTTGTTATATGTGGCTCCGCCCCTGATTTGTAGCATGAATTATATGAGAGTATAGATTTATAAAATGTTAAAATTTTATAAGAAAATATTTTTATTTTGAATAAAAATAACTATTAAACAGTATTGTTGATATTATTATTATTATTATTATTATTATTATTATTATTATTATTAAAAGAGAAATTTTTGAAAATTAGTAATTTTTAGTAGTTTTGTTAATCTTTTGATGAATATAAATATTAAATTATTTTTAATAGATAAATTTTATTAATTTATGTGTTCAAACTCTGAAAATTTTGAGTACAAATAGTAATAATTCATGTGTACAAAATTTTAATAAATATAGGTGTAAACTGTATGTTTACTATGTACAAAATCTTTATAAATATAGGTACAAATTATTACCGACTAAGTGCTGATAAAAAATGATAATATTTGTTTGTCATATAGCATTGTTCTTATTAAAAATCTTCATAATAGTTTTATTACTAAGATTTATTTTTTTACTTTGTGAATCCATAAAGTTGGCATCCGTAAATTTTGAATTCATAATGTCATACCTTCTATAATTTACTAAAATAAACTAGTTAAAAATCAATCATACCAATTGTTCATACCCTGGCCCAATGTCAAAGGCCCAGGTCCAAATAAAAGGCCTAATCTAAAGGATTAAGCCTAGCTAAGTACCGACCTTCAAGTAAGAAGTCGGTATCAGCCACGACTTGCTCTAAAGAAGTCGGACATGAGATTAGCTGGCAGATAAACACTCATTCAAATGAGTAACCGCCCCTAAAATCTCTCTAACCGCTTCATAAAGCCATATCTTAACCTCCCCAAGATAATGGGGCAGTTAACACCCTAAAGATACGGCACTACTACAACGGTGGTTATTGGCTCACCACTATAAATACATTGACACCCCTCAGGTATCTCTAAGTCCAATACTCTATAGACCTGCTCACACCCTTGCTAACTTAGGCATCGGAGTGTCTTTGCAGGTACCACCCCCCATCCATTCACGCGAACAAGTCGGACGGAGTCTCCCAAGTTGCAGATCCATCCGGAGCCCTCCTCCTTCATATATTTGGACCACCTAACGCCATCCATCCTATTTATCTCCGGTTACCCACCGTAACATTGGCGCCGTTGCCGGGGACCCGAGAGATCATCCATAGATGGCGGACAGATCCCACGAAGAAGGCCATGTGGAAACAGATTCCGAACAAGAGAATCTGGACACGAGTAATAACGATGCGGATCTAGCCCTACACCAGGAAGTTAATAATCAACATAGAGAAGGCACCTCCGGAGTGAAGAACCCGAAGGTAAATTCCTCAGATGGGCGCGAATCAGAAAAAGGCGGACCATCCCACGTAGCTGAACTAATGGGATTAGTCCACAGCCGCCTGGAACAATTAGAGCAAGAGCGGGAGAAGCAGAAGGAAACTGAAAAGTACCTCAAAGAGGAGATGGAGCGGCGAAAAGAGTTAGAAAGAAAACTCTTACAGCTAGAATCTTCCCTCAAGAGTCACAACTCCCGCGACGAACAAGAAGAACAACTCTCGGGCGGAGAAGATCCTTTCACTTTCAGCGAGGACATAATGAGGGCAAAAGTTCCGAGGAACTTCAAAAGCCCTGATATGGACCTCTACGATGGAACCACGGACCCAAAGCATCATCTAAGCAACTTCAAAAGTCGGATGTACCTAGCTGATGCTTCCGACGCTACGCGATGCAAAGCTTTCCCGACCACTTTATCGAAAGCAGCGATGAAGTGGTTCGATAGCCTTCCCCCGAGATCGATCACTAGCTTTGAAGACCTCTCAAGGAAGTTCTTGATGAGGTTCTCAATTCAGAAAGACAAGGTAAAACATGCACCGAGCCTCCTGGGAATAAAACAGGAGGTCGGAGAGTTTTTACGAGCCTATATGGAAAGGTTCAACAAAGCATGTTTGGAGATCCAAGACCTGCCCACAGAGGCAGTCATAATGGGGCTAGTAAATGGGCTCAGAGAAGGTCCCTTCTCACAGTCCATATCTAAAAGGCACCCCATTTCTCTAAGTGATGTACAAGAAAGGGCTAAAAAGTACATCAATATGGAAGAGAATGCCAAATTAAGGGACCTGAGTTGGCGACCTGGACCCCCTCCCTCAACTAAGGAGAGGGAAAGGGAAGCCAAGAAAAAGGAAGAACTCGGTCTCGAGAGGCCCAGGAAATATCACTCTTATACTCCTCTAAAAACTTCTATAGTGGATGTATACAGGGAGATTTGCCACACCGAAAGGCTGCCACCCCCTAGACCCATTAAAAATAAAAAAGGGGGGAGTCGCAGTGATTATTGCGAGTACCATAAAATATATGGTCACTCCACTAACGACTGCTACGACCTTAAGAATGTGATAGAAAAGCTGGCTAGAGAAGGTCGGCTTGATAGATATCTCATGGAAAGGTCGGACAGTCACGGAAAGAGAAAGCGAGATGATATGGATAGAAGAGACCCACCACCGCAGACTCGAGAGAGACATATCCATATGATCTCAGGAGGATTTGCGGGAGGGGGCTCACTAAATCCTCTCGCAAAAGACATCTCAAAAGAGTCTATCAAGTCGGGGAAGAGTCGCCCGACCTCCCCACTATTTCGTTCACAAAAGAAGATGGGCAAGGGATAATCCCCGGGCACGACGATCCCGTGGTGATAACTATGATCCTAGCCAATGCCCATCTCCACAGAACCCTAGTAGACCAAGGAAGCTCGGCGGACATCCTTTTCAAGCCCGCTTTCGACAAGCTAGGGTTAGATGAAAAAGAGTTAAGAGCCTACCCCAATACCCTATATGGATTAGGGGACACGCCAATAAAACCACTGGGATTCTTGCCCCTTCACACCACTTTTGGAAAAGGGGAAAGATCAAGGACTCTGAGTATAGACTTCATAGTCATTGATGAAGGGTCAGCCTTTAATGTCTTAATCGGCAGGACTACCCTTAATCGCCTCGGAGCAGTGGTATCCACTCCCCACCTTTGCATGAAATTCCCGACCCCAGCGGGAATAACAACGGTGAGGGGAGATCAAAAATTGGCAAGAAAGTGCTACAACGAAAGCCTAAATCTGAGAGGAAAGGGCAAAGAAGTCCACACCATAGAGCTCGGCGGCACAAGGGCCAGAGAAGAGCTGCGACCACAACCGGGAGGAAAGACCGAGGAGATACAGATTGGTAAAGAGGAAGGAAAAAACACTTACATAGGAGCCAACCTAGGGGAAACTCTAAAGCAAGGGCTGGCCGAACTCCTAAAAGACAATTCCGACCTCTTTGCCTGGAAAGCCTCTGACATGCCCGAGATTGATCCCGAGCTTATGTCCCACAGGCTCTCGGTTTACCCAGGGTCCCGACCTGTACAACAAAGAAGACGCAAGCTCGGCACGGAACGGGCCCTAATAGTAGAAGAGCAAGTGCAGGCGCTCCTGGAAGCCGGCTTTATTAGAGAGGTCAAGTACCCAACTTGGCTAGCCAATGTAGTGCTAGTCAAAAAACAAAATGGTAAATGGAGAATGTGCGTCGACTATACCGACTTAAATAAGGCATGTCCTAAGGACCCTTATCCCTTACCAAGTATTGATACCCTAGTGGACTCCAGCTCGGGGTACCAATACTTATCATTCATGGACGCCTACTCGGGATATAACCAAAGCCCGATGTATGAGCCCGACCAGGAGAAAACATCATTCATCACACCCAGAGCCAACTATTGCTACGTGGTCATGCCATTCGGATTAAAGAATGCAGGAGCCACATATCAAAGGTTGATGAATAAAGTGTTTTCCCCCCACCTAGGGAGCCTAATGGAAGTATACGTTGACGACATGCTAGTAAAAACCAAGCAAGAAGTCGACCTCTTATCTGACCTCTCACAAGTCTTCGACACTATAAGGTTGCATGGGATGAGACTAAATCCCGCAAAATGCGCCTTCGCGGTGGAAGCAGTAAAATTTCTAGGATTTATGCTAACACAAAGAGGGATTGAGGCCAATCCCGATAAATGTAGAGCCATCCTAGAAATGAAAAGTCCGACTTGTTTGAGAGA
>NC_029773.3:88896119-88900953 GCF_000817695.3 Arachis duranensis | reverse complement strand
CGAATGGACTCCGGAATGCGAGGAGGCGTTCCAAGAGTTCAAAAAGTTTTTAAGCCAACCTCCTATCCTAACCCGACCAGCGCCAGGAAAAGACCTCGTTCTGTACTTATCCGTGGCAAACAGAGCTGTCTCGTCGGCCCTGATAAAAGAAGACGAGGTCAGACAACACCCAGTCTACTTCATCAGTAAGGTCTTGCAAGGCCCTGAACTAAGGTACCACAAACTAGAAAAGTTTGCCTACTCCTTAGTAATAGCCTCACGAAGGCTACGACCTTACTTTAAAGCTCACACAATAAGAGTCCGTACGAACCAACCCATGAAGCAAATCCTCCAAAAGACGGATGTTGCAGGGAGAATGGTTCAATGGGCGATAGAGCTCTCCGAGTTCGATTTGAGATATGAAACTCGGACAGCAATTAAAGCCCAATGCCTCGCCGACTTCGTTGCAGAATATGCAGGAGCGACTCACAGGTGGTAACCTCCCAAATAAGCGGAGAATATCAGGCAAAGGACCCTAACATGAAAAGGTACTTGGAAAAAACTTTGGAGCACCTTGGACGCTTTGCAGAAACCGAGATCAAACACATAACTCGGGATTTAAACAGCAGAGCGGATGCCCTGTCCAAGTTAGCAAGTACCAAGCCAGGAGGAAACAACAGAAGCCTGATTCAAAAAACCCTCCAAGAACCCTCGATAGCAAAAACAGAAGATAAGCAAGAAGCACTTGAGGTAGTTGGTTTAAATCTCGGATGGATGAATCCCTTAGTCGAATACCTGAAATTCGACATCCTCCCTAAGGAGGAGAGAGAAGCTAAAAAGATCCGAAGGGAAGCACAACATTACACCTTGGTGAGAAATGTCCTCTACAGAAGAGGGATATCAACACCATTGTTAAAGTGCGTACCGACCTCAAGAACCACCGAGGTATTAGAGGAAGTACATAGCGGGATCTGCGGAAATCATCTCGGAGCGAGATCACTAGCCAGAAAAGTAATCCGAGCTGGATTCTACTGGCTGACCTTGCAAAAAGAAGCCACAGAATTTGTGAAAAAGTGTCAACCGTGCCAGATGCATGCAAATTTCGACGTGGCTCCCCCAGAGGAGCTCATTAGTATCACTTCTCCATGGCCTTTTGCAAAATGGGGAATTGATTTGTTAGGTCCTTTTCCCCAAGCGCCAGGACAAGTCAGATACTTTATCGTAGGAATAGATTACTTCACAAAGTGGATAGAAGCAGAACCACTAGCCACTATCACCGCTCAAAGAAGTCGCAGGTTCCTTTACAAAAATATCATCACAAGATATGAGATACCTTATTCCATTACTACGGATAATGGAACCCAATTCACCGACGCTACCTTCCGAAGCTTAGTAGCCAGTATGAAAATAAAACATCAGTTCACCTCGGTAGAACACCCACAAGCCAATGGGCAAGCCGAGGCAGCCAACAAAGTCATACTAGCAGGACTAAAGAAAAGACTACAGGAAGCAAAGGGAGCTTGGGCTGAAGAGCTCCCTCAAGTGTTATGGGCTTATAGGACAACCCCCCAATCCGCCACAGGAGAAACACCTTTCCGACTAGTCTATGGTGTAGAAGCCATGATTCCGATAGAAATCAATGAGCAAAGTCCAAGGGTAATTCTCCATGACGAGGTCGGAAATGTACGGGGACACAAAGAGGAGCTCGACTTGCTCCCCGAAGTCCGAGAAGATGCCCAGATAAGAGAAGCAACATTGAAACAAAGGATGACTACCAGGTACAACAAGAAAGTCATTCGAAGAACATTTGCCCCGGATGACTTGGTCCTAATCAGAAACGACATTGGAATCAACAAATCAGGAGAAGGAAAGCTCACCGCAAATTGGAAGGGACCATACAAAATCAAGGAAGTGTTAGGGAAAGGTTATTATAAGGTAACCGACCTAAACGACACTGAGCTACCAAGGTCGTGGCATGCTTGTAATATGAAAAGGTACTACAGTTAAAAGCGAACTCTACTCCCTGATGTACTCTTTTCCCAACTTCATGATTTTTTCCCAAAAGGGTTTTTTCTGGAGAAGGGTTTTTAACGAGGCATCATAGTAGAGGCTAAGGGGAAATAGGCTATAAAGACCCTTAGTAGCAAGAAGGTACCTCCCCAATTAATAAAGATCTTTTTCATTTGCAATATCTCTTATAATATCTTTCTTTATTTTTCTAAGTCTTTCTACGAAACGCGCCGACTTAAGCTCGACAAAACGTGAAAATCCCATGAACCAACCTAGATGGTCGTCAAGATAAAACGACGAGGTACAAGTCGGTGTAAAGAGGTTGTATGAGTTGATCGTAAAAAACTCGGGAACAGTCCGACTCTTAAGTCGAAATGAGAACCCGAGTAAAACAAACTCGGAAATACTCCGAGTAGATGAAAAATGCATCACAAAAATAACCTAAGTCATAAAAACTCACTAAAGCAATGAGTATAAAGGATAACAAAAGAGATTGGAAAACCTGAGAAAAGTTTAAAGGCTGCATAAAAGCCCTTGAACGAAAAGGCTCGAAAAAACAACACAAGCCAATAGAAAAGGTTTTCAGAGAAAGATCAAGAGGGTTTTTGAAATATCGAAATTAGAAAAGCATACACGCATAAGGTAACTTAAAACCCTTATCCAAAAAAAGGGCATTTATTTCGTTAATCTAAACCCTTATTCAAAAAAGGGCACTTGCTGAAATACTTTGTTTACGGCCTCAAAAGGCCAAAGAAAATTGTTCAAACATCACCAAACAACATATAAATGAGTTTAAAAAAGGGGGGACTCACAGGCCGAGCCCCCATATAGCCATAAAAAAATCATTTTTTCAGAGGAGTAGAGGAATCACCACCGCCAGACTCAGGAGGAGCGCCACCAGGACCAGGAAGAGAGGCTGAAGAGGAGGTCGGAGGAACAACCGAAGAACTCGGAGCGTCTTCAGGACGAGAAGGGGACTCAATAATCCTCTGTCCCCGAGTCTTCAATTCTGACTCGGAAACAACCACGGGGACAGGAGGATCCACGATAGCACCATCAATAACGACCTTATCAGGATGTAAAGGAGAAAGATCCAAGTCGGGAGCGATAACTCTAACTTGCTCCAGGAAAATTCTCCAAGACTCCTCGGCACCATCAGCAATAGAGTCCTCCAACTCGGCGTACGCATTCCGAGAGTTCAGCAAATCCTTCCTCACAGACACAAGATCCTGAAATAAACTCTGGTAACTATCCTGTGCTGTCTTCCTCAAGTTCGCCTCCATAGTACATTGGGCCCGCAGTTTGCTCTCCTTCTCCCGGAGGCTATCTCTCTCCTCCCTCAATTTGGCTACCTCCTCCCTCAACTCCCTCTCATGATCCTGGTAAGCAAGAAGCCTCCCCTCCAACTCCTCAACCTTCGAGGTTACCCCCAAAGAGCTGAGGGGAGTCTTCTCGAAGATATCCAAAAGCTTGCCACAAACGCCCGCCGCCCGAAAACTCTCCTCATCCAGGATGGTAAGGTGGTTTCGAACAGAAACATCATCCATACTTATATGAGGATAGATGTTCTTTCGGACGAATGCAAGAGCATCCGCCTTAACCCCACCATCAAAAGAAGAGCCAGACTCTAAAGTCTTACGCTTCTTCTTCTCTGGCTCGGAGAGAAGTCGGGCAGAAGGAAGTGGTCGGGACAAGCTGGAAGAAGAAATCACAAAAGGCTGAGAGGGAGTCCCCACGTTCTGAGGAGGAGGAGGAGGAGGAGGGGAGACGATTGCCCTGGCACCACCTGCCCTGGCCCGAGATTTTGCCTTAGCCTCCTGAACTCTCTAGTAAGATTTCTGAGCATTCTTCCTTGCCATATCTGCAAAAAGAAATAATTAGCAAAAGTTACAAGTCGGCAAAAACTCAAGTCGACAGAAACAACTCGGAAATAGGAAATACATTTACTACCTAGTTGCGACCGAACAAAGGTCGGCGTCCCCTGAAGGAATTTCCTAGTATCCAAGTATGGGGCTCTCCCCCACGCTTCTCGGAAAAACCCCACAATGGCCGCCTCCACCTGGTCCAGGTCATCTAGACCATACTTTTCACAAGGGGAGGCCTCCAGCCAATAAAGGGGAAAGCGAGGGGAAGAGTGCTCATCCAGGAAGAAGGGGTGGTGACCCTCTACAGCTTGCACTTTGAAAAAATAATTTTTGAAGTCATGGAAAGATTCATCAAAAAGAGTGAAAATCCTCCGACCTTGTATGGCTCGGAAGGATACCCATTGCTGTTTATTGTTTAGCCCACTAAAGGGCTTAGTCATATGGAAAAGAAAGAAGAAAATCCTCAAAGAGGTCGGAAAGTCCAGAGCGTGACTAATAAACTGATAGATCTTCAAAAAACCCCAAGAATTGGGGTGAAGTTGAGTAGGGGCAACGCGACAGTGGTGCAAAACAGATATTTCGAAATCCGAGAAAGGAAGAAAAACACCCAAGCGGGTGATCATACATTCATACATAAAGAAAAAATGAGGGGCCACCTCATTAACTCTCCCAAAACAAACCCGGTCTTCCGGACCCGGGGTTATCAACTCATATTTTGGCTCGCCCTCCTCCGAAGTACAAAGCCTGTGATGAGTACGAAGATGAGTGATAAACTCAGCATCGACCAGGGGTTCCTCCCCAAGGACCGTGACATCAACCCACTGAGAAAGAACATCTACAGAAGCCATTTTTTCTTTATATAAAAGGTGACAGAAACCTACAAAAAGAAAAAAGAAAAAGAAAATCAAAAAACACGGTCCCTAAAGAGGAGAGATACGAAGCCAGAATCTACAGACCAACCTATCCACCCACAAAACAAA